>NW_007741891.1:13413-19775 GCF_000696425.1 Galeopterus variegatus
TCTGAAGCTAGAAGACTAGGACTTCTCCAAGGTCACACACCTAACACGTGGCCCTGAATACTCTTCCCTGTTTTGATGAAAGTTACACCCATGGGTGCTCAAAACCTACTTAATTGACAAATTGATGTGTGTCCCTGGACTTGTTTGTGCAACCAACTGCATGTGCATATGAGAGAAGCGAGGGCGTCAGAAGGGCGAGCGTCTGGGATATTTTAATATTCAGTATTTCCAGACTCAGCAGGCAGCAGGCTAAATCTGTCCGCTGATGGGCAGGCATGAATTATGAAACCACTCACATAGATTGAGAGGTTGCCTGGAGCTGGGGAAGTGTCACCACCAGTGTCTGCTCATGATGGTTGGGGCAGGGTTACTCCCCACTCAGGAGGGAATGTGGGATGTGAACAGGTGAGTGGTCACAGTGAGGGTGTGCCCCACAGACAATGGGACTGACTGGGGCTTCGCAAATCCTGGGCCCTCAGAGAAGGTGGGTAGCAGGATTGAGAGAGAAAAATGAGCCACAGGACAGGCCCAGCCTTCTGCGTGGCTGGAGGGTGAGGCTGCCCCCTAGTGGCTAAGGTTCATAGGGGGCTGAAGTCTAGGGATTCCCAGGGACTGAATGTGAACTCCTCCCTGTCCCGGGGTTCTGGGCTGCGCAAGCAGGGAGTGCCCCAGAGTGAGGCTGAAGACTGGGAGCCAAGGTGTAATCAAGGTGAGATGACTTTGAAGGCAGAGTTGGGAGTGGTGGTGGCAGACTGTGTATAAGGGCCAGGGAAGACAATTGTTGGGCTAGGGCTAAGACCTTTCAAACCCATTGCACAGACTGGGTCACAGACCCCTCCCATGCCAGGCTGGGTCACCAGACCCCTCACATACAGGTCATGAGCTAGGTAATTGGGAAGATCCTGGGAGCCACTGACAGAGGTGAAAGTTCATTCCAACAGGAGCTCAGTCCTCAGCTTTCTCAGCAGCAGCTTACAGCAGCCTTCAGCAGCAGTAGTGGTGGTCTCCCGGAGCATCCGGGGGACCCTGGCAGCAACAGCTTGCAGCAACAACCTCCAGCAGCAGTAGTGGCCTCCCCATGGCCCCCTGGGGATGTCCTTGGGGTGGGAGGGAGGCACTATGGATCAGAGCCATTCATCCTTTTTTGTTTTTTCTGACGGGTAAGAGGGTCATAACCCTTGATACGTGTGGTCTGCACCACACTCAGCCAGTGAGCGCAGCAGCTATCCCTATATAGGATCCGAACCCGCGGCCTCGGGTGCTACCAGCGCTGCACTCTCCTGAGTGAGCCACAGGGCCAGTCCAGAGCCATTCATCCTTTATACTCAAGTCCAATAACCCAGGACACCTGAGAGCGATTCAGTCAACCAAAGAACACCTGGGTGCACAGGTGCAGTTACATCAGACAATAACCAAAGAACACCTGGGTGCACAGGTGCAGTTACATCAGACAATAACCAAAGAACACCTAGGTGCACGTGCACAGTTATGTTTACATCAAATGCTCAAGAACACCTGGGTGCACAGGTGCAGTTACATCAGACAATAACCAAAGAACACCTAGGTGCACAGTTATGTTTACATCAAATGCTCGGCAAGATTCTGAACCCCTGAGGGATCCTGACCATTTATTTTCACTTTCCCTACAACAGTGAAGGAGCCAACCCTCTGTGATAATATTTAACAACAGCAACAATGCACCAGTAATAACCATTTATTTATGTTCTGTCTGTATCTGACATGGTGCTAAGCACATTACACACATTTTCTCAATTCCTCACAACAACCCTGTTCATTAGATAGCATTATTCCCAAATTTACAGATGAGAGGCAAAGTAAAGAATCCAGTATCATCATTGCAATGTTTGTGGTAGTTATGTAATACTTAATGTCACATAGGCATTTTACAAGCATTATCTCATTTAATCTTCACACTTATTTTGTGAAGTAGGTTTTATTATTTCTATTTTTATTATTTGTACTATATCATTGAGGAAACAGGCTTGGAGAGGAAATGTATCATCTTTTACAATGTAGCAGACACCCTTAAATTTAGTGGCTTAAAATAACAGTCACTTGTTGAGTTTGTAATGCCATGAGTCAGCAATTTGGGCTGGGTTCAGCTGGGTGGTTCTTCTGGTCTTAGTGAGACCATTATGCCTTGATGGTCAGATACTGGCCAGTGAGGTGGTTCTGCTTCAAGGACTTGGCTAGTTGTGGGCTGGGTTAATGGTGGAAACTGGTCTGTGTGTCTCTTACCATCCAGCAGGCCAGACTGGGAGGGCTGTGAGAGAGTGGAAACATGCAAGATGTCTTGAGGCCTAGGCTCAGAACTGGTACAGTGTCACTTCTACTAAAAAGGCCAAAGCAGGCCACATGACTAGCCCAGATTGAAGGGGTGGGAGGTTCCTGATGGGAGGAGCTATAAAATCATATAGCAAAGAGTGTAGTTAAAGGAGGGGTGGAGAACTGGGAACATTTTTGCAATCTTTCCCTGGATGGGTGAATATGGGGGGCAGGGGAGCCTCCCAGGTGGAAATATATAAAGAATATAAAAAGACCCCCAAGACTTCCAGGCAGGAAAGAGCATGTGTAGGCTGGTGTGCCCACAATACGAGAGGAGGTGGTGGGAGGAGGTGGGGTGGAGTGCTGTTCTGAGCACTTTCCATGGATTAACTCAATTCTCACAGCAACCCCATGAGGTGAGCTCTGTGATCATTCCCTCCTCATAGCTGGGGAAGTCAAGGCACGGAGAGGTTGATCGATGCCCTAAGTCACACAGCTAAAAAGCAGCAGTGTCAGATTGGTGCAGAATAGTGTCAAGTGTATACACTAAGATACTTTTGGTTTTAAGCAACAGAAACTGATTTGGTCTAGCTCAAGTTTAAAAAGAGGTATTTCTTAGTACTGGGAGAGCTCACAGAATCAGAAGGTCTAAGGATGGGCAAGAACTAGACAAGCCCCTGGGACCTGAGTGACAGGAGTTTGTGGGTTCACTTTCTATCATGCTGCCAGCTACTGGCTCAGTTCTAAAGACTTCCCATCACTATGTCTCTTTGTTCATGTCCTAATTTCCCATGAGAGAGAATTTGACACAACTAGGGTCGCATGTTTTTACGTTGGACCAATTGGGTCTGGCCAGGAGAACAGGGACATGAGCACAGCCAGTGCCACTGGGGAATCACTGTGAAGCCATCCCACTTGGGGTCTACTGCTTGGTGATGAGATTAGCTCTAGCAACACGACCTACACTCACCTGGAGAGTTCCAAGGACAAATCTTTTTCAGCAAAGGGATCCTAAAGTTCCAAAGAATCTGACCAAAGTCACATTCAGCAGCTTTGTTGCAGATACAATATGGTTTTATTAATTGCAATTATTTGTTAATTGCAATTTTTGGTCCAGCAAATAGTTTCAAATAAATTATAACAATCCAAGGCAGATGATATATTTAAGCCAAACAATTTTGCCATGCAAAGATTATATTTATAAGATAGTGCTCTGCAATCCTGACTTCCTAAATAATTGGACTATATAATATTATCTAAATGACTGGGCTATATAATATTTACTAGTGTTCCAAAGACATCTCTTTTGAATCCAATATCTTCTTTAGAATAGATGTCAGGGCAGGCAGCTCTATTTGTTGAGTTCACAGCATGATGTTCTTTGGATGGTTCAAAGGTGCTTCCTTGCATTTACAGAGGGATGAAGCTGGGTTTTATACATTAATGGTTCCTCTTCTGAGCTTCATGTATGATTTGCCCCAAGACCGAAAAGGCCACTTTCACAGATTAAATAAAATCCATGGTTTTCAAAAATAAGTTTGGCTACTTAAATTTCCAGAAGGAAGCTTCTTATACATGAGCACAACTGGCTGCCACATACATGTTTTATAACACTGACCATTCTGATTCTTGACATATATACAATTTTTGTGGAAATGTAATCTACTAGGAGAGTATTTGGGTCACAAATTTAAGATTCAGATACTCAGCAGACCTGACTTTTCCACCAGTAAATTCATGATGTGACCTTGTACAAACACCCCAGCCTCTTTACATCACACTGTGATTGCTAAATATCGGCTAGGAATGTGTTCAGCTACAAATAACAGAAAACCTGTGAGAGGTTTATTATTTCTAATGTGACAAGTCAAGAGGTAGGGAATCTAGGGTTGGTGTGGTAATTAAGGGTAGTTATTTAGAATCCGGGCTCCTTCTCTATTTCCATGATCAGCCTGTGGAAAGATGGCTGCCGCACCTTTAGACAGGAAGAAGAGAAAGGGCTAAGGGCATGGGTCAAAAGAAAATGCTAGCTGAGTCGGTTCCCCCTATTTTACGGAAGCAACAAATTTCCCAAGTGTCCTAACTCCCCCGCAACCCCAACACCCCTGTCTTCTCCTTACATCTCATTTGCCAGAGCTGAATATGGCCACCCCTAACTGCACAGGAGTTTGGGAAGATGATCTTTTCATCTGGGCATGTTGCAGCCCTGAATGAAATCAGGGGTCTGTTGACCAAAAAGAATCATGAATATTGGGTAGGAGCCTAACGGTGTCCTTTTTAATCCCAAAAGGGCAGGTGGAATCTACCATTTACTGGTCACCCACCAGGTGGTAAGCATTTGTGCTGAGCCCTTTCCACCAGAATCATGAATATTGGGTAGGAGCCTAACGGTGTCCTTTTTAATCCCAAAAGGGCAGGTGGAAGCTACCATTTACTGGTCACCCACCAGGTGGTAAGCATTTGTGCTGAGCCCTTTCCACCAGCCATCCCAATTTAATTCCCATACATATACAAGGGTACTTCAGAGAGTTCATGGAAAACTAGAATTAAAAAATAATAAAAATATTTCCATGAACTCTTTGAAGTACCCTTGTATACGAGGCAGGCAAAAACTCTACTTTACAGAGATGAAGAAACTGAGGCTGAGAGAGATTAGGCAGATTGTTCAAGGTTAAGAGTACCTTTTATCTCTTTATTGGGTTCAGGAGGGCTGGAGGGGGGCTCGAGCTACTCTGAATATTTTCTGTTGGCCTCTAGGGCAGGGGCTTAAAGGCTTTTTCTCCTTTTTTTTTTCACTCTACATCCCTGAAGGAGGGTGGGGGTAAGGAAGGAGCTCCCAGAGGCTCAGAGCCTCCCTCTGAACTCCTGCCATGGTCTTCGGGGGCTCTGGGACTCTTCCCTGAGGATCTTTCCATGAGGAAGGATCCTTCCATCGCTCCTTCCTAGATTTGCCAGAGCTGAGTTGTGGTAGTCTCCCTCCCCTTAAGGGTCCTCCCTACACGGGAGCAAGCTTTCTTCCTCACTGTCACTGCATTGTGAACTTCATGTAGATCACCTGCAGTGATGTGAGGGACATGGAGCAGTGCTCAGCTGTCCCCCTCTTTCAGGAGCAAATAACCAAAGTGGCAGTGTTGTAAATAGTCAAGGACACAGTGTTGGAGGCGGACTGCTGCTTTTGAATCACACCATGCCATTTACTAGCTGCGTGACTTTCAAGTTACTTGATTGCTCCTCAGCTTCCTCATCTGCAAAATAGGTGACAATAATAGTACTATGTCATAGAGTCGTTGTGAGGATTAATACATGTAAACTGTTTAGAACCAGGCCTACCTCACAGCTGACATTCGTGAAGTCAGCTCTTGCTGAACGTCCTCTCTTTTAGTCATCTTTTAATCAACTTGCTTTTACAGATTCATTCTTTTAAATCTTGAAAGCCAAGTATCTCAGGTTGTTCTTAAGTTACTATTTGTTTTTAGCAAATACTGTAGTTATCAATTAATGCCTCGGGTTCTTGCTGTTCATGCAGAACAAGAAAAAGAATAGTTACTATGTGTTGAGCTCTTACTCTGTGTCTTTATAGTCAAGGACACAGTGTTGGAGGCGGACTGCTGCTTTTGAATCACACCATGCCATTTACTGGCTGCGTGACTTTCAAGTTACTTGATTGCTCCTCAGTTTCCTTATCTGTAAAATAGGTGACAATAATAGTACTATGTCATAGAGTCGTTGTGAGGATTAAAACATGTAAACTGTTTAGAACCATGTCTACCTTACAGCTAACATTTGTGAAGTCAGCTCTTGCTGAACATCCTCTCTTTTAGTCATCTTTTAATCAACTTGCTTTTACAGATTCATTCTTTTAAATCTTGAAAGCCAAGTCTCTGAGGTTGTTCTTAAGTTACTATTTGTTTTTAGCAAATACTGTAGTTATCAGTTAATGCCTTGGGTTCTTGCTGTTCATGCAGAACAAGAAAAAGAATAGTTACTATGTGTTGAGCTCTTACTCTGTGTCTTCCTAAAATACAGATTAACAGTACAGGTGAGCGGAGCCCTCTGGAGTTGGGCAATATGGTGGT
>NW_007741891.1:20136-20894 GCF_000696425.1 Galeopterus variegatus
TTGCTGAATAAGGAAAGGCTGGTTGCCGTGATGTCGTTTATTCTCACAGCTGAATACAGTCAGCCTGGAGGCCAGGGCGAGGATGAAGATTAACCACGCTGAGAGCTCTCGAATATGGCCCGATGGGCGTGCTGTTCCAAGTCACAGTTCAGGGGCTGATGGGATATGGCCCATTGAGCTAGCTTTGCATACGAGACATTCTTGAGAGCAGGGCTGGCCTCGGGGAACGCTGGGACAGGGTTAGAGGGTACTCGATGCCTCTTTGGTGGCTCTGCCCCTTTCTTCTTGGTGCCATAAACAGCCTGGGATATCCGGGGGGCCTCTTGTTTCCCACAGGGGGGGCTCTCTCCCCCTTGTGCTTTACCTGCCCAGTAAAACAGGTAAGCCTTGCCTTACCCGGTGACATCCTGTTTTCAGAGTTTTTTCTGTCTCCTGTCCCTCATCATCAATCTTGCTCAAATTTTACTTGGGGGATAGCATGGTGTGGTAGGAAGAGTCATGGCCTTTGGACTCAGACAGCCTTGTGTGGTGATCTTGGCTATTCTGCTCATGACAGTGGGAACTTGGGCCAGTTACTTGATCACTCTGAGCCTCAGTTTTCTCACCTCTGAGGTGGGTACAGTAATACTTAACACACAGCATTGTTGAGAGAATTGGAGGAGATATAAAAGTTCTCTCAAACAAACCAATAAACAAAAACAACAAACCACACACACCCACACACACACGCACATGCATGCACAAAATGTTATTCCTTC
>NW_007741891.1:22612-23618 GCF_000696425.1 Galeopterus variegatus
CTGTGTCAACGTTCCACATGGAGGGAAGGTGGTGGGTGGATGCCCGTCCCAGCTCCCTTCCCCCTGGAGGGACAGTCCTGAGGCATGTTCTGTACAGTTTTTTAGGGGGGTCTTTTGTGTGACAGAGCCCCAGATGCCCACAAGGACAGACAACACACTCTTCATGCCCTCTTGCGGGCTTTCCTCCCTTCCTGCTCACCTTGAAAATAAGCCACTTCAACCCACACATGCGTCTCAGGGTCATTTCTGTGGGAAAACATTTGCCTTTCGCCAGCCTCTTCTTATTCACAGGAGTTTTACATCTCTGTTCACACATCTGTCTTGTGAGATGGATCACCTAATATTCTCTGGGGGTACATTATGGAGCTCCTCACTTTAGGTCTTCACTGTTGGATACATATCTTTGCTTCTGGAGTCTTCGTGGATAGGTAAAGGAAGGAAATCACTGTTGAGAGCAGTGTTTTTTCAAGCTGTAGGTATGACCCAAGAGGGACTTATAAAATCCACTTTTTTAAAAATGAAAAGAATGTATGTCAGAGTATAGTACACATTGGAAGGGTACATGCTGTCCCACGATAATCTCATTTCGGTTGTGTGTGTATAGCTCGCATGTTGGTGAAATATATTTCTCAACATGGATCACGGTCAAAAGTTTCGAAAGCCACTGCCATAGTGGGCCTCTGTGGTTTTGGCAGTCCCAGGCTCCATTCTTCTCTTTCCCTCTGGTCACAGCATGTCAATATTCCTTCCAACAAGGAAAAGATCCTGTAACCCTCAGTGTACATGGTCTTGGTGGGACTGTCAGTCAAGGTGGTCCATCCTTCCATGGTCAAAAGATGGTCACATGACTATGGCACGTTGGTCAGGTGATTCCTCTAGGAAACCTGAATTTTGAGAGCACAGATGCAAGGGCTGAAAACAATTAAACATGTTATTCAAAGGGGATGTCTGGAAGATAATATCTATTTTTTCCCCTGTTCTCTGTACACTTGAGCATCCTTGATTA
>NW_007741892.1:0-9643 GCF_000696425.1 Galeopterus variegatus
TAGAAATCAAACCATATACCTACAGCCATCTGATCTTTGACAAAGGCACCAAGTGTACAAAGAGGGGAAGAGAGTACCTCTTCAGCAAATGGTGCAGGGAAAATTAGATATCCACATGATAGAGAAAGAAACAAGACCCATATCTCTCTCCATATACCAAAATCAACTAAAAATGGATTAAAGAATTAAATATACTCCCTGAAACAATAAAACTCCTTAAAGAAAACGGAGAGGAAACACTCCAGGATGTAGGATTGCACACAGAGTTCAAGAATATGACCCCAGAAGCATGGGAAACCAAAGGAAAAATAAACAAATCAATTATATCAAACTGAAAAGCTTCTGCACAGTGAAAGAAACAGCTAACAGAGTTAAAAGATAACCAACAGAGTGGGGGGAAATATTTGCAAAAGATACATCAAGACAAAAGGTTAACATCCAGAATATACAAGGAACTCAAACAACTTTACAGGAAAAAAACAAGTAACCCAATTTGAAAATGGGTAAAGTAGCNGCAGTGTTGGACCCGAGTAGTAGATGACAGGATTCCACAATACATCCTATATCTAACTAGTGAACTATGGTTGCCACATTTGAGACATGGAACCTCTTACTCCATTTGAAGCCTTGCACAGAAATACAATCCATGAACATAGGAAGGCAGAGCAGTCTGGTTGAAGTGAGGACTGTAATTCCAGAGTCCTTTCCTCCCAGCGTCCCTTCTCCCTCCTTGGAACAGTGTGCTCTGACACCCCACCAGAAGAACTATAGGGTTCCCGCTGAGCACGGCTGGGAAAGCTCTGTGTTAGAACTTTTTTTTTTTTTTTTCACACATGGGCTTTTATTTGCTCCTGCACAGGCACCTATCTGAAGTCTGAAGAGACAAAGCAAGCATCAAAACCAGACGCAGGTATGATAAGGAATTTAACATATCAATGATTTATGTTTTATCTTCTATGTTTAAAGAACTCCCTCCACAGAGGTTGGGACTGTTCGTGTGTGTTGTTGATTATTAAGAGACGGTTGATACAGGCCAGGAGTATGAAATGAGTGTGAAAGGAAGTATGTAGCACAGAAAGAGGAGAATTGGAGGGGAAATGTTCCGGGCATACGTACCTCATTGACTATAAAGGTAAAGGATGGCTGTGGACAGGTTTTGAGATTGTTTACATGACGGTCCTTCAAAAGGCTCATAGAAAGATTTATATTATATTTTTTAGTTTTATTTTTTGACCACTGGCTGTTACAGGGATCTGTACCATTGCCCTTGGTGTTATATATTATCTTTTAATTCTATTTTTCCATGAACTTTTTGAAGTACTTTTGTACTCGAGGAATAATAGACACAGAGACCAATGAAACAAAATAGAGAACCTGGAAATTGATCGACACAAATATATTTAATTAATTTAATTTTAACAACTTTACTGTGATATAATTCACATACCATACAATTCACCTAAAAAAACCCCAAATCCTTGTGCCTTTATGTGTCACCACCCGTCTCCCAATCCCCAATCCCCAGCCCTACTCCACCACTACTTTCTGTCTGTATCCATTTCCCTGTTTGGGATTTTTTGTGAATGGAATCGTATAATATGTGATCTTTGTGATGGGCTTCTTTGACTTAGTGTATGTTTTCAAGGTTCATCCATGTTGTTATGTGTATCAGTACTTCTTTTCTTTTTATGCCCAAATAATATTTCATTATATGGATGTGCCACATTTTGTGTATCCATTCATCATGTGGTAGACATTTGAGTTGTTTCTACCTTTTGGCTATTATGGATAATGCTACTATAAACATTCATGTACAAGTTTCTGGGGGACATATTTTTAATTTATCTTGGGTGTATACTAGGCCATATGGTAACTCTACATTTGAGGAACTGTCAATCTGTTTTCCAAAGCAGCTGCAATGTTTTACATAGCCACGAGTATGGTATGAGTGGTATAATTTCTCCACATCCTTGCTAATGTTTGTTGTTATCAGATATTTCGATTCTAGCTGTCCTATTGAGTTTGGGGTGGTATTTCAATGTGGTTTTGATGTGCATTTACTTGATGACTAATAATGCCAAACATCTTCTCTGCTGATTATTGACCGTTTGCATGTCAATCTTAGAGAAATTTCTATTTAGATGATTTGCCCATTTTTACCTGGATTATTGTTTTTTTAATTATTGATTTATAAGGATTCTATATGTACGATAGTATATATAAAATTGGCAAATATCTTCTCCCATTCTGTAAGTAGTCTTTTTACTTTCCTGATGGAGTCCTTTGAAGCACGAAAGACTTTAATTTCCATGAGGTCCAATTTATCTATTTTATCTCTTGTTGTTAATGCTTTTTGTGACATACCTAGGAATCCTTTGCCAAATCCCAGGTCATGAAGGTTTACACCTATGTTTTCTTCAAGGAGTTTTATAATAATACCTCTTACATTTAGGTACTTTATTCATTTTGAGTTAAGTTTTGCATATGGAGTGAGGTAAGGATCCAACTTTATTCTTTTGCATATGGCTGTCCAGTTGTCTTAGCACCATTTGTTGAAAAGATTATTATTTCTCCCAGTGGGTGTTCTTGACATCCTTGTTAAAATCAGAGACAAGAGTTTATTTCTCAATTGTATTTCATTGATCTATAAATCTACCCTGGTACCACTACTACACTGTCTTGACTACAGTTCTTTTGTAACAAGTTTTGAAATCAGGACGTGTCAGTCTTCTCAGTTTGTTCTATTTCAAGATTGTGTTGGCTCTTTTGTAACAAGTTTTGAAATCAGGACGTGCCAGTCTTCTCAGTTTGTTATATTTCAAGATTGTGCTGGCTAAACTGGGTACAATTAATTTTTGACAAAGAAGCAAAATCAGTGCAATATAGGAAGTTTATCATATTCAACGAATAGTGATGGAACAATTGTGCATCCATCAGCAAAAAATGAACCTCCTTCTAAACTTTATACCTTATACAAATTTATATCAAGTTGGTTATGGACTTAAGCATAAAATGCAAAACTGTGCAACTTTTAGAACAGATTAGAGTAAAAATATTCAAGAAGTAGGATGTGGTGAAGAGCTCTAAATGTGGCAGTAAAATCACAATCTATAAAAGAAAAAAGTGAACTTCGTTTATATTAACAACGTCTGATCTGTGAAAAATACTGTTAAGAGAATTAAAAGATATGCAAACCACATATTCTACAAAATTCCAGAGTCTTGAATATGTAAAGAGCTCTCCTTAGGGAAATGCAAATTAAAACCACGATTAATTGTTACTATATACCTATTACAACAGCTAAAATAGAAAATAATAACAATACCAAATGCAGGCTAGATGCAGATTTACTGGATCACTCATACATTGCTGGTGGGAATGTAAAACAGAACAGTCACTCTAGAAAATAGTTTTGCAATTCCTTTGAAAGTAAAAATGGAGTAGCATATGACCTAGCAATTTCATTTTTGGCATTTATCCCAGCGATATAAAACTTATTTTTACATAGATACCTGCATAGGAATGTCATAGCAGCTTTATTTATGATAGGAATAACTGGGAAACAACCCAGATGTCCTTTAACAGTAGAACGAATAAACAAACTGTGGTACATCTATGCAGTAAAAAACTACCACTGAAAAAAAGGAACAGAGAGAGGCCCAAGAGTTGCCAAGCCCATGCACCTCGAGACACCTGTACCAGAGCAGCTAGGCGATGCCCTGGGAATCCCAGCAAAGGCCAGTGCCTGCCACTCAGACAGAGGCCTCAAAAGAGGCCTGAGAGCTACCGGGCCCACAGAGCCAAAGGCACCAGCACTGGAGAAGGTAGGTGCTGTCACGGGAATCCCAGCCCAGGCCAGTTCACACCACCCGAGAGAGAGGCCCACAGAGAGGCCTGAAATCTGCCGGGCCCACACATTCCAAGGGTTTTTTGCCGTAGTATGTAGGCATAACCACAGGAATCTCAGCCCAGGCCCATGTGCATCACACAGAGAGAGGCCCCTGGAGAGGCCTGAAAGCTTTCGGGCACATGCACCCCACATCACCTGCACTGGAGCATGTAGGTGCCACCGCAGGACTTCCAGCCCAACCAGTGCACTCTGCCGAGAGAGGCCCTAAAGCCGCCAGGCCCACAGGGCCCTGAGCCACCCTAGTCAGAACAGGTAGCCACTGCTGCAGGACTCCCATTCCAGGCCAGTTCCCACAGCCCTGAGAGGCCCAAGTCTCCTGCGCACAGGCACCAAGGCAGCCATGCCAAATTGGCAGTCCCTCCAGGATCCTAGCCAGACATTAGGGTCAAATGAGTGAACCGTGAAATCCCTTGCCACAATGACTGAACAACAAAGGAAAGATGCCAGAACTGTGAAAAATCAAGAAATTACAACACAACAAAAGTGCAATAATAACTCTCAAGCTCTAAACACTATAGAATAAGAAGTCATTGAAATGACTGAGAAGGAATTAAGAGCAACAATTCTAAGGAAACTAAATGAGATACAAGAAAACTCAGTTAGACAGCACAATGAAATGAGAAAAAGTATACAGGACCTGAAAGAAGAAATGTACAAGGAAATCAATGCCCTGAAAAAGAATGTAGCAGAGCTTGCATTGATGAAATCTAAGAGAGATAGTAGACGACTTTAAGTGCTTGAATATCCAAATCATGGATTTTCCAGAAGGGGAGGAAAAAGGAAATGGCACTAAAAACATATTCAGTGGAATAATGGCAGAAAACTTCCCAGGTATAGGGAAAGACACAGATCTTCAGAGTCAGGAGACTCAAAGATCCCCAAGCATATTCAACCCAAAAAGGTCCTCTCCAAGACATGTTATAGTCAAACTGTCAAAACTCAAAGGCAAAGAGAGAATCTTTTAAAGCTGCAGGAGAGAAACATCAAGTCACCTATAAGGGAGCCCCAGTAAGACTAACATGACCTTTTCATCACGAACTCTAAAAGCCAGAAAAGAATGGGATGATATATTCAAAACACTAAAATACAAAAATTGCCAGCCAAGAATACTTTACCCAGCAAGATTATTCTTCTGAAATGAAGGACAAATAGTATATTTCTTAGACAAACAAAAACTGTGGGAGTTCACTAAAACAGGACCAGCCGTACAAGAAATTCTCAAGGGAGTACTGGGTTTGGTACCAGAAAAACAACCACCACTGGCATAAATAATTTAAAAAATGCAAAATCCACTAGTAAAATAANATATGCAAACCACATATTCTACAAAAGTCCAGAGTCTTGAATATGTAAAGAGCTCTCCTTAGGGAAATGCAAATTAAAACCACGATTAATTGTTACTATATACCTATTACAACAGCTAAAATAGAAAATAATAACAATACCAAATGCAGGCTAGATGCAGATTTACTGGATCACTCATACATTGCTGGTGGGAATGTAAAACAGAACAGTCACTCTAGAAAATAGTTTTGCAATTCCTTTGAAAGTAAAAATGGAGTAGCATATGACCTAGCAATTTCATTTTTGGCATTTATCCCAGCGATATAAAACTTATTTTTACATAGATACCTGCATAGGAATGTCATAGCAGCTTTATTTATGATAGGAATAACTGGGAAACAACCCAGATGTCCTTTAACAGTAGAACGAATAAACAAACTGTGGTACATCTATGCAGTAAAAAACTACCACTGAAAAAAAGGAACAGAGAGAGGCCCAAGAGTTGCCAAGCCCATGCACCTCGAGACACCTGTACCAGAGCAGCTAGGCGATGCCCTGGGAATCCCAGCAAAGGCCAGTGCCTGCCACTCAGACAGAGGCCTCAAAAGAGGCCCGAGAGCTGCCGGGCCCACACGGACCAAGGCACCGGCACTGGAGAAGGAAGGTGCTGTCACGGGAATACCAGCCCAGTCCAGTTCAAACCACCCAAGAGAGAGGCCCCCAGAGAGGCCCAAAATCTGCCGGGCCCACACATTTCAAGGGTTCTTTGCCGGAGTATGTAGGCACCACCGCAGGAATCTCAGCCCAGGCCCATGTGCATCACACAGAGAGAGGCCCCTGGAGAGGCCTGAAAGCTTTCGGGCACATGCACCCCACATCACCTGCACTGGAGCATGTAGGTGCCACCGCAGGACTTCCAGCCCAACCAGTGCACTCTGCCGAGAGAGGCCCTAAAGCCGCCAGGCCCACAGGGCCCTGAGCCACCCTAGTCAGAACAGGTAGCCACTGCTGCAGGACTCCCATTCCAGGCCAGTTCCCACAGCCCTGAGAGGCCCAAGTCTCCTGCGCACAGGCACCAAGGCAGCCATGCCAAATTGGCAGTCCCTCCAGGATCCTAGCCAGACATTAGGGTCAAATGAGTGAACCGTGAAATCCCTTGCCACAATGACTGAACAACAAAGGAAAGATGCCAGAACTGTGAAAAATCAAGAAATTACAACACAACAAAAGGGCAATAATAACTCTCAAGCTCTAAACACTATAGAATAAGAAGTCATTGAAATGACTGAGAAGGAATTAAGAGCAACAATTCTAAGGAAACTAAATGAGATACAAGAAAACTCAGTTAGACAGCACAATGAAATGAGAAAAAGTATACAGGACCTGAAAGAAGAAATGTACAAGGAAATCAATGCCCTGAAAAAGAATGTAGCAGAGCTTGCCAAGCTGAAGAATTCATTCAATAAACTAAAGAACACAACTTAGAGTATAACCAACAGGCTAGAACAAGCAGAAGAGAGAATTTCTGACCTTGAAGATGGGCTGTTTGAAATAACACAGGCGGACACACACAAAAAAATAAAAGATAAAAACATTGATGAAATCTAAGAGAGATAGTAGACGACTTTAAGTGCTTGAATATCCAAATCATGGATTTTCCAGAAGGGGAGGAAAAAGGAAATGGCACTAAAAACATATTCAGTGGAATAATGGCAGAAAACTTCCCAGGTATAGGGAAAGACACAGATCTTCAGAGTCAGGAGACTCAAAGATCCCCAAGCATATTCAACCCAAAAAGGTCCTCTCCAAGACATGTTATAGTCAAACTGTCAAAACTCAAAGGCAAAGAGAGAATCTTTTAAAGCTGCAGGAGAGAAACATCAAGTCACCTATAAGGGAGCCCCAGTAAGACTAACATGACCTTTTCATCACGAACTCTAAAAGCCAGAAAAGAATGGGATGATATATTCAAAACACTAAAATACAAAAATTGCCAGCCAAGAATACTTTACCCAGCAAGATTATTCTTCTGAAATGAAGGACAAATAGTATATTTCTTAGACAAACAAAAACTGTGGGAGTTCACTAAAACAGGACCAGCCGTACAAGAAATTCTCAAGGGAGTACTGGGTTTGGTACCAGAAAAACAACCACCACTGGCATAAATAATTTAAAAAATGCAAAATCCACTAGTAAAATAAACATGCTAACAATAGAGAGAAAAAACTGTTATCTACCACCCCAAGAAATCAACAAATATAAAGGACAAACAGTAAATCAGAAAGAAATGAACAAAAGATACTTAAGAACATCTGAACAAAAATCAATAAAATGGTAGGAGTAAATCAGCACCTTTCAATAACAAATCTTAATTTAAAAGGACTAAATTCCCCACCCAAAAGACACAGACTGACTGACTGGATTAAAAAGGTGGACCCAAATTTATGCTGCCTTTGAGAGACTCACCTCCCCTGTAAAGACACACATAGACTGAGTGTGAAAGGAAGGAAAAAGTTATACCCTTCCAATATAAATGAAAAATGAGCTGGAGTAGCTATTCTTAAATCAGGTAAAATAAACATTAAACCAAAAATCAAAGAAAGAAATAAAGAAGGCCACTATATGATCATAAAAGGATTTATCCATCAAGAAGACATAAGAATCATAAATATATACACACCCAATGTCGGAGCAGCCAGATTTAAAAAGCAAACACTATTAGACCTAAAGATTGAGATAGACACTAATAACGTAATAGCAGGATACCTGAACACCCCCTCTCCATATTGGACAGATCATCTAAGCAAAGAATCAGCAGAGAAACACAAGATCTAAACAACACTTTGGACAAATAGGACTTTGCAGATATCTACAGAATACTCCATCCAACAATGTCAGAATATTCATTCTTACTGGCTCATGGAACATTCTCCAGGATAGATCGCCTATTACATCACAAAACAAGTCTCTATAATTTTTTTTAAAAAAGGAATTATTCCATGTATTTTTTCAGATCACAATGGATTAAAATTAGAAATCAATAACAAATGAAACTGGAAACTATACAAACAGATGGCAATTAAACAGCATTCTACTTAATGACATATGGGTCCAAAAAGAAATTGAAAAGGTAATGAAAAATTTATTGAAACTAATGAAATTGGTGACACATCATTTGAAAACCTGTGAGATACTGCAAAAGAAGTACTAAGGGGGAAATTTATCACATTGAATGCTTACTTCAGAAGAAAGGAAAGATGGCAAGTAAACAACCTAACACTTCACCTTAAAGAACTAGAAACACAGGAACAATATAAACCCAAAGCTAACAGACAGAAAGAAATAATCAAGATCAGAGCAGAACTTAATGAAACAGAAACCCCCCAAAGAATAAAAAAGATCAATGAATCAAAAAGTTGGTTTTTCAAAAGGATAAAGAAAATTGACAACCATGATCAAGGCTAATTAAAAAATGAAGAGAGAAAACTCAAATAACAAAAATTAGGAAGAATGAAAAGGTGATAGTACAACTGATACCTCAGAAATACAAGAAATCATTAAAGACTACTATAAACAACTATATGCCAATAAATTTGAAAATCTGGAGGAAATGGATAAATTTCTGGACACACACAAACTACCAAAACTGAGCCAAGATGATGTACAAAATCTGAACAGACCAATAGCAATAAAATATTGAGGCTGTTATCAGAAGGCTCCCAACAAAGAAAAGCCCAGGACCAGATGGGTTTGCTGCAGAATTCTACTAAACCTTCACAGAGGAATTGATACCAATTCTTTGCAAACTATTCCAAATGCTGAAACAGAGGCCATTCTCCCAAACTCATTCTGTGAAGCAAACATCACCCTGACACCAAAACTAAAGATACAACAAAAAACGGAAGCTTACAGTCCAATATCCTTGATGAAAATAGATGCAACAATCCTCCATAAAATACTAGCTATCAGAATACAGCAACACATGCACAAAATTATACACCATGATCAAGTGGGATACATCCCAGGGAAGCAAAGTTGGTTCAACATATGCAAATCAATAAATGTGATACAGCACATCAATAAAATCAAAGATGCTGGAGAAGCTTTTGACAAAATTCAACATTCATTTATGAAAAGACTCTCTACAAGTTAGGTATAGACGGAAAGGATCTGAACATAATTAAAGTCATATATGATAAACCCATTGCCAAAATCATCCTGAACAGGAGATGGACAAGGATGCCCAGTTTCACCACTCCTATTCAACACAGTGTTGGAAGTACTAGCCAGAGCAATCAGATAAGAGAAGGAAATAAAAGACATCCAGATTGGAAAAGATGAAGCCAAACTATCTCTGTTCATAGATGACATGATCCTATCTATCGAACACCCTGACGCCTCTACAAAAAAAAAAAAAAAAAAAAAAAAAAAAAAAAAAAAAAAAAAAAA
>NW_007741892.1:10334-14900 GCF_000696425.1 Galeopterus variegatus
AAAAACAACGTAGGAATAAAATTAGCCAAGGATTTGAAAAATCTCTATAATGAGAACTACAAATCACTGCTGAGATAAATTAAAGAGGATACAAGAAGATGGAAAGATAGCCCATGCTCTTGGACTGGAAGAATTAATATTGTGAAAATGTCCACATTACCCAAAGTGATCTACAAATTCAATGCAATCCCCATCAAAATTCCAATGACATTTTTCTCTGCATTGGAAAAAAACTATCCTAACATTTATATGGAATAATAAAAGACCATAAATAGCCAAAGCGATTCTGAGCAAAAAAAATGAAACTGAAGGCATAACACTACCTGACTTTAAACTGTACTACAAAGCTATAATAACCCAAACAGCATGGTGTTGGCATAAAAACAGACACAAGGATCAATGGGATAGAATAGAGAATCTAGAAATCAAACCATATACCTACAGCCATCTGATCTTTGACAAAGGCACCAAGTGTACAAACAGGGGAATAGAGTACCTCTTCAGCAAATGGTGCTGGGAAAATTAGATATCCACATGATAGAGAAAGAAACAAGACCCATATCTCTCTACATATACCAAAATCAACTAAAAATGGATTAAAGAATTAAATATACACCCTGAAACAATAAAACTCCTTAAAGAAAATGGAGAGGAAACACTCCAGGATGTAGGATTGCACACAGAGTTCAAGAATATGACCCCAGAAGCATGGGAAACCAAAGGAAAAATAAACAAATCAATTATATCAAACTGAAAAGCTTCTGCACAGTGAAAGAAACAGCTAACAGAGTTAAAAGATAACCAACAGAGTGGGAGGAAATATTTGCAAAAGATACATCAAGACAAAAGGTTAACATCCAGAATATACAAAGAACTCAAACAACTTTACAGGAAAAAAACAAGTAACCCAATTTGAAAATGGGTAAAGTAGCTGAACAGGCATTTCTCAAAGGAAGATATATGAACGGCCAACAGACATATGAAAAATTGCTCAGCATCACTCAGCATTTTGGAAATACAAATCAAAAACCACACTGAGATTCCACCTCACTCCAGTTAGGATGGCTAAAATCAAAAGACTGAGATTGATAATTGTTGGCAAAGTTGCAGAGAAAAAAGGAACGCTCCTACACTGTTGGTGGGACTGCAAAATAGTGCAGCCTTTATGGAAAATTATTTGGAGGTTCCTCAATCAATTACAGATAGTTCTACCATCTGACCCAGCTATTCTTCTGCTGGGAATATACCCAGAGGAATGGAAATCATGTCGGAAGGGTACCTGCACTCCCGAGTTTATTGCAGCACTATTTACAACAGCCAAGAGTTGGAACCAGCCCAAATGTCCATCATCAGATGAGTGGATAAGGAAACCGTGGTATATCTTCATAATGGAATACTGCTTTGCTATAAAAAATAATGCAGTACTACCATTCGTAGTAACGTGGATGGACTTTGAAAAAATTATATTCGGCGAAATAAGTCAGGCACAGAAAGAGAAATAACACATTGTATATTGATAAAAAATACTGTACAAAAATAAAGAAATATAAAAAAAGGAAAACCAATAATTATTATGAGTGCAAATCTTTTAAAAAATCGAGAGTAGAGCCTAAACTACTGTGAAAACTATTAAACTTTCAGCTAGCGCTTTCAGAACTCCCTGATGGTGGAGGACACCTGGAAAGACCTTCACCCCTGAGTTTTTTCACTTTGAAAAAGTCTGGGAGAGGGAGCCAGAAGGGAACACAGGTAAGGAGGAAGAGGAGGGGTAGGGGCAAAGAAATTGAGACTGAAGGGTGCAGAACACTAATGCTTTATAGCCAAAGGCTTTCTTGATGTCCCAGGTAGTTTTTGAAATATACTTTCGTATTGGATGACCAACACAAAATCTACAATAAAAAATCCAAGTCTGTGTACTTTTTGTAATGGTCCTTCGTTATCACTCT
Source organism: Galeopterus variegatus (assembly GCF_000696425.1). Taxonomy (NCBI): domain Eukaryota; kingdom Metazoa; phylum Chordata; class Mammalia; order Dermoptera; family Cynocephalidae; genus Galeopterus; species Galeopterus variegatus. Next base: position 12,281 of record NW_007741892.1, read on the forward strand.
GCTTATAGGAAAAAAAAAAGTCCTTATCCATGCAAATCTACTCTTTATGAGTTCTGTCTATTACTTTCCAAGCCCTGGGTAGCAGAAAATTGTAAACAAATGGTATTGTCAAGTGTAAAAATCAGTTAATCACTTGCAATCCAATAAAAGCCAAAACTAAAATATCTAAGAAACTAAATAAATGAATAAAAATAAAACTCAACAATTAAAATCCAAAAAAAATAAAACTGGGCAAAACAATTTGAATAGACATTTATTCATATAATGTAAAGAAATGACCAACAAGCACATAAAAAGCTCGGCATAATGAGTCTTTTGAGAAATGCAAATGATTATTACATAATGCAATACCGCTTCACATCCACTAAGATGGCTATGATAAAAAAAAATAGAAAGAGAAAGAGAATAAAAAATACATTAAGAAAGAAAAAGAAAATAATTGTTAGTGAGGATATGAAGAAAATGGAGATCTCATACATTGCCGAGAACATAAAATAATAACGCTACTGTGGAGCACAGGTTGGCATTTCCTCAAGTACTTAAGCATGAGTTCTCATATGACCCAGCAATTCCACTCCCAAAAGAATTGAAAACACATGTTTTGTAAATTGTTTCTACTTTTTGACTGTCATGAATAATGTAGCCATATAAAGAAATGAAGTGCTGAGACATGCCACAACATGGATAAACTCTGACAGCATTATGCTTGACTTAAGAAACAAGATGTAAAAAGCCACATGTCCCATGGTTTCATTTATATGAAATGTCCAGAATAGGCACATCCTTAGAGAAAAAAAGTACAGTTGAGACTTTGACAACACTGGGGTTAGTGGTGACAACTTCCCATGCAGTTAAAAGTCCACATATAATATATACAACATTTTACTCCCCGGAAAGTTAACTACTGAACTACTCAGCTACTACTTAAGTACATTGCACGAATGCAGGGGGTGAGTGAATGGTGGGGAGGCGGACATTTGGCGTGATTGCTAATAGGACCTGGGTTTCTTGTTGGGGAGTTGGAAATATTGTGGACTTAGGTAGAGAAGATATTTGCCCAAAAGTGCGACTATATTAAAAACCCCTATACTGTACGCTTTAAAGGGTACATTTTAAGGTATTTAAACATATATCAATAAAAAACCAATAATAATAATAATAACTGCCCAAGACTCTAATGATGAGAGAAAACCCATGAGCTGGCCAGTATACACCAGAGATGTGTTTCCGAATGTAGTAAAAAGAAAACAAAGCATAACATTAAAATGAGTGTATTCATCACTTGGAGAGAATTTATAGAATTCTTCCTTATTTAACTTTTAGTATGTCATTACATTGCAAATTAATCACTTTCAATAGAGGGTTAGGTGGAAGCTACTCAACTGCACAGTTAACTGGATTTTGGTATGTGCACATCTTTTCTGCACTTGAATCAACGTCTGAAGAATGCTCTAGTTTGAGCTTGAAAAACATATCTGCTGCAAATATGTGTGGGAATGAAGATCTTCCTTGCTTTAACTTTTTGCAGCATGGGAAATGTATAAAGCAGCTTGCTTGTGATTTAAACAGTACTAGTTGTCAAAATGACTTATCAGCAATGTAAGTTTCACATACAAGTTGCCTTTGTTGCCTTGCAGTTTGGGGTTGAACTCAGTAAGAAACATCAGGTTCGCAATAAAATCTAATTTCTAACCCTATTCTGTGTTTGGTAAATGTGATTGAGGATGATTCTTCTCATTAAGAAAAATCTCAGTATCAGCCCTGAGCACATAAAAATCACAACAAACTATTGCTGCTAAGCCACCAAACTGTGTGTTGGGAATGGTCAGCTTTTATTTTATGGCAAATATTCACAAAACTGAATATTCATGAGAGCAAATGAAGTTCACCGTTGATACTACTGGTTCAGTGATACATGATAGATTAAGATATTTTTCCACAGAGTAACTGCACCATAGACTTCAAACACGTTATACGTTTTCACAAACTTTTAAAAATTGGCCAACTATATCTTTTTCTGCTCCATGTGTATTTTCTCCACCATCAGTCGTAACATGTCTTAGCAAATTCCACTTCACGTTGTACTGAGTTAGTTTTTCTCAGCTTTGAAAATATTCTTCCCTGTAGTTCCAAACATACTATTCATGGAGGCTAACGTTCCAGTCTCTTAAGATTCAGCATGGGCTCCTCTAATAAACAACCACCTAGAAGTATTGGTAATATCTGTCAACTTACCAAGAACCTAGGAAAACCATTCAGAATTATTTGTTTTATTTTTTAATTGTTTATTAATGTTGTTCCCAACTCTTCAAGCACTGTTCTTACAGAAAGGCTAATGTTCTTTAAAAGGTTTTTATTTTTATGACGAAATTCTGCTGTGATGAGATATTCCATTTTAAATTAAAAAAGTTTTTCCAACCATTGCATTCCTGTGAAGTAGAAATGTTGTGAAGAGTGCTTAGTCTGGCAATGTCAATATATATTATATTATTTTAGCACAGCTATAGTGTTGCATTATAAATATAATGCTTAACTTACAATTAAATAACAAAATAATCGACAGTCCATTTTGTCTTAAAAGCACAACATTCAAAGTTTGCGTTTCTTGCTTTGACATGAG
>NW_007741892.1:15728-17652 GCF_000696425.1 Galeopterus variegatus
GGGTTGCGATCCATTGCCGGTCACGAAAAAAGACAAAAAAAGGAAAAAAAAAAAAAGAAAATATTCTTCCCTGTAGTTCCACACATACTATTCATGGAGGCTAACGTTCCAGTCGCTTCAGATTCAGCATGGGCTCCTCTAATAAGGAACCACCTAGAAGTATTAGTAATATCTGTCAACTTACCAAGAACCGAAGAAAACCATTAAGAATTATTTGTCTTATTTTTTAATTGTTTATTAATTTTGTTCCCAACTCTTCAAGCACTATTCTTACAGAAAAGTTAATGGTCTTTAAAAAGTTTTTATTTTTATGATGAAATTCTGCTGTGATGAGTTATTCCATTTTAAATTAAAAAAAAATTTCCAGCCATTGCATTCCTGTGAAGTAGAAATGTTGTGAAAAGTGCTTAGTCTGGTAATGTCAATATATATTATATTCTTTTAGCACAGCTATAGTGTTGTTGCATAATAAACAAAAAGCTTAACGTCCAATTAAACAACAAAATAATTGAATCTCCATTTTGTCTTAAAAGCACAACATTCAAAGTTTGCGTTTCTTGCTTTGACATGAGTATGCACTGGTAATAAAAATAAAATGTTGCAGTACGGCATAATGCATGACACTCAAGATGCTGTCAGATTATGACTGCATCTCGACAATTTGTAGTATGCTGAGAAGCAGTGTGAACATGTGATGTGTGTCACATGTGATCTGTGTAACAAGTACTCTACTGCCATTGTAGCATGAGAGTGCCTATTGATAACACAGAAATGAGTGAGAATGCTTGTGTTCCAGTAAAACTCTTTATGGACACTAAAATTTGAATTGTATGTAATTTTTATGTCTTACAAGTATTGTTCTTCTTTTGTTTTGATTTTTCCCAATCATGTGAAAAATGTAAATTGTTCTTCTTTTGTTTTGCATTTTCCCAATCATGTGAAAAATGTAAAAATTATTCTTATATCACAAGCAATGCACAAACTGGCACTGGGACACATTTGACCTTTATGCCTTAGATCACTGAATCGGGGTGTGGTTTTCCCACGTTTCTAATGTAAACATGATTGTGTAGAAAGATTACCTTAGTAGGAGTCAGGAAAGCTTGGCAATCCCACAGAGTTTTGTGACAAAGTCAGGTAAAATAATTGGGTTAGGACCCATGGTGCCTAGTCCTGAGCAAGGTATGCATTAAAATTCTTTAGGTAATCATCTAAATTTCAAGCGTATACCCAATAATTCACGTTTTTGGTACCTCACTATTCTACTTCAGCAGCCTTTCCAATGAGGAAGAGCAAGCAACAAAAAATTTTCGAGGGTTTTGATCTGGAGCAGAAGGGAAGCACACAATATGAGCTCACTAGTCACCCTGGCTATTTTCCTGTAGGCATTTCTTAGTTTGTGGCATAAGGGAATAAATCCCAAACAGAAAATGACAGTCTAACTGTGCTAAGGAGGGAAGGTGGAAGTCTGGGGCTGCTACAGTGGTTGAAACTGAAGTCCACGAGGGGAGAGAACCATATAGAATCTAAACTTAAAATCTGTACTCAGGTCTCTTTAAAGTCATTGACTGGCTTCAGACGTACACATGTGCAAGAGAAGATTCTAAGAAACTCAGTAGGAAACAGCTGGAAAGCTAAAGAACCGAGCAGACATTTCAGCATTGACCTTGTACCAGAGAGTCAAAAGTTGAAGTTCAAACCCTGTGAAGCTGGAGGGGCCTTATCACACCCTGAGTTTTCCTTCAAGATCTTATCATGGCCACTTCCTTAGATGGAGGGCAAAACTGAAATAGACCAGCACTCCAGAAAATGCGGGTAAGTCATTTCCGTTCTGTTGCTGAAAAGAAGCAGCCCTCTTTGGAGGAAGATGTCATCTGGAATTTCATAATTTTTTCATCCATAATCTAGTATTTCACACAGCAAA
>NW_007741892.1:19519-20914 GCF_000696425.1 Galeopterus variegatus
AACATAACTGAAAAATCCTCAAGTAGGTGCAAATTAATATTCTTTTACATATCTTATGTGTTAAAGAATAAATAGCAATAAAAATTGTAAAACATGTTGAACTAATTAATAAAAATATGTCAAAACTTGTGCAGTTGCAGCTAAAAAGTAATGCTTAGGTTATATATAGCTTTAAATGAGTATATGAGTAAAAATAAATGGAAAGTTCTATTTTAAGACAATAGAGGAATAAGTAAATTATAATAAAATAGAAAAAAATGAAATAAAGACAAAAGCAAATCAATGAAATAAAAAGTAGATGTATGATTTTTTAAAATGAAATAATTGCAAAGCTTAGTATAATTCATAAGCTTCTAGAAAGACTGATTTAAAAAGNTCTCTTCCCTATGATTTTCTCTTAATAATGTTTTCTTTTCTCTAGCTTACTTTATTAAAAGAATACAGTATGAAAAAGAGAAAGAAGAATATAGTATATAATACAAAATAATAAAAATAGAAAAAGAATACAGTATATAATACAAAATATAGCATGCAAAATATGTGTTAACCAACTATTTATTGGTAAAGCTTCCAGTCAGCAGTACGCTCTGAGTAGTTAAGTTTATTTTGGGGGGGTGGGGAAAGTTATATGTGGGTTTTTGACTATGTGGGGATGGGATTGGTGACCCTAACCCCTAACCCCTGAGTTGTTCAAGGGTCAACTGTACTAACATCAAACAATTGGAAAGTGAAATAAGAAAACATTTACAGTTGCAGCCCTCCCCAATCAATTTAATAAAAAATGTGCAAGATCGCCACACAAAAACTGCAAAACATTGCTGAGAGAAATAAATGACAGCTTAAATAAAAGGAAAGCTATCATGTTCATGGATTTGGAAGACTTAAAATTTTTAAAATGTCAATTATCCCTTGACTTACCTATTCATTCTTAATTAAAACCCCCACAAGTTTGGGGGTCAGGAGAGGAGATAGACACATGCTAGTTTTAAAACATACTTGAAAATGCTGAAGGGCCTAGATTACCCAAGAGAATTTTAAAGATAAAAATTAAAATGTTTATATTACCAGAAATTGACTCTTTATAATAAGCTACAGTAGCGAAGACAATGGTACTAATGTAAACATAGACAGAGCAGTGGACTGTGTGGTGTTCAGAAACAGACCCTTTCAAGTAGGGTCACCTGATTTTTCTATAAGGCTGACGCTGCAGCTCACTGAGGCAACGGGTGATAAATGGTGCTGAATCAATTGGATATCTGTGTGAATAAAATGAACCTGAACCTTTACTTCAAACCATACACAAAATTAATTTGTATTGGATTATAGAATGAAATGGGTTAAAAATATAAACTAGAAGGAAAGAAGAAAATTTCCTTAGAAAAGGCAAAGATTTCT
>NW_007741892.1:22183-22542 GCF_000696425.1 Galeopterus variegatus
AATAATAATAATAATAATAATAATAATAATAATAATAATAATGAGCAAAAGAGTATATACTGTATGTTTCTATTTATCTAAAATTCAAGAACAGGTCAAATTAATCTGTAGTGAAAGAAATAAGAGAACTGTATTTCATTGGTCATTACTATCATTGGTTAGGGCCCTTCCTTCAGGGTGTTCCAAGAAGCATTCTGGATCTGGATGGTGGTTACTCAAGTATAAAAATAACTAAAAAATCATTGTCTTATACATGTTCAGTTAGTATATGTTGCTGTGTGTATGTAATACCTCAAAATATTTTCTGAACAGTGATATTTGCTACAGTGGAGATGGCTTGGAATTATTACATGCTAAAA
>NW_007741892.1:22658-23617 GCF_000696425.1 Galeopterus variegatus
GAAGTGCTCTTAGAAATCTGGGAGTACCTAAGGGAATGGGAAGATAGCTAGGATTGCTTTGAGACACCTACGTTATTATCCCAGACACTGGCTGATTCATTTCTAACATTTGGTTACTTGTCAAAGGTTTAAGCTTTGGAAGAACCTTTAGCTTCCCTAATTGCATTTCATCAACCCTTATGATGTAATTGATTATCAAATGCCCTTTTATTGTATGTGCAACCAAGAGAGAAAAGGCCACTGCCAATTATAATTGTATGAAGCTACTGATTGCAAGATATCTCACAACTTGACAGAAATTAATTAGGGGGAAATGTGCATCTTAGAATCAGTGAAATAGTAGAGGTTTTTATGCAGTGTGTTGTTGGTTTTATGGTAAATTTTTAGTTTGTGTGGATTAGCATGACTTTTAAATTAAAGCATTTTATAGCTCTGTAAAAATGTCATTCATAGTTACGCAATTACTCACTTGGGAGGTCAAATTTAAACACATAATTTACAGAGAAAAATAAAATATGAGGTAACATATTCATCGCTGTAATTTGGACACTTTAAATTGACACATTGAAGTGACCCACACTGTCATTTTACTTAGTAGTGGTTACAATCAAGGTACAGCTAAATTTTGGTAACTTAGGGTTTTATTACTACAGAGTCACAACATAAATTGTGAAATATTTTATAGGAGCCTAAAGTCTTGTCCATTCCTTTTATCTCTTAACAGCTAGTACACGGTAGGCTCTCAAATATTTGTTGAATGAGTTAATAAAAAGTTTCTGAATAATCACTTTTAGCTTTGTATTTGTCCTCTGAAAGCAACCAGAGATTTTTAATTCTTCAAGGTCAATACTCTTTTCCCCTTAAACCTAAATTTTCCACACTGAAAACTAATGCCAATATTAAGACCTGTTCCTGCATCTGAGCTAGTATTCCAGATACTTAATGGAAGATATAAGGCA
>NW_007741893.1:0-793 GCF_000696425.1 Galeopterus variegatus
CATAATAATCATATACATTGTATATTGACAAAATAAAAATTTAAAAAAAAAAAAAAGAGTTTACATTACTGCACCCATCTTGAACAAAGCCATTGCACTCTACCCATTAGACACCCTAGGACACATTTGAAGGTGTGATAGAAGGTAACATGACATCACCTAAAAAGAAAATAATGTTCCAGTAACATATCCAAAGAATTGGAAATTTCTGACTTTATAGAAAAGATTCAAATTAGTTATCTTAGGAAAGCTCACTGACATACAAGAGAATACAAACAGTTCAACCAACACAGAAAAAATAATTCTCAATCTGAATGAAAAATTCAACAAAGAGGAGATAGATATCTTTTTAAAAATCAACAGAAATTTTGGAATTGAAGAATTTACTAAACAAAATAAAAAATACACTTGACAGTCTCAACAACAAACTAGATGAAGCAGAATAAAGAATTTCTGATCTTGAAGATAGCAGTTTTAAAATAACAAAGTAGGGCAAATAAATAAATAAGTAAGTAAAAATAAAAAAGAATGAACAAGGCTTACAAGATCTATGGGATTAGTATCTATCTATTAGTGTTAGTATTAGTATTAGTATTAAGTGAACAAATATTTGAATTACAGGCACTCCAGAAGGAGAAGAAAACAAAAAAGATATTGAAAACCTATTTAAATAATAGCTGGAAACTTTCCTAGTCTTTGGAAAGGTATAAACACCCAAACCCAAGAAGCTCGAAGGTCCCCAAATAGATTTTACCCAAATAGGTCATCTCCAAGATACACTGCAGTCAAAATA
>NW_007741893.1:1336-12992 GCF_000696425.1 Galeopterus variegatus
ATTAGTATTAAGTGAACAAATATTTGAATTACAGGCACTCCAGAAGGAGAAGAAAACAAAAAAGATATTGAAAACCTATTTAAATAATAACTGGAAACTTTCCTAGTCTTTGGAAAGGTATAAACACCCAAACCCAAGAAGCTCGAAGGTCTCCAAATAGATTTTACCCAAATAGGTCATCTCCAAGATACACTGCAGTCAAAATATCCAAAGTTAAAGACAAAGAGAGAATTGTTAAAACAGCAACAGAAAAACGTCAAGTCATTTATGAGGGACTCCCCATTCTGAGGCTTCTCAGCAGAAACCCTACAGGTCAGGAAAAAGTGAGATGATGTATTCAAAGTACAGAAAGGAAAAAACTGCCAGCCAAGAATATTAAAATCAGCAAAGCTGTCTTTCATCAATGAAGGAGAAATAGTCTTTCTTGGTCAAGTGAAAATTGAAAGAATCCACCACCACCAGACCAGCCTTGCAAGAAATGGTTAGGGGAGCCCTACAACAAGAAGAAAAGGAATGATAAAAACCATCATGAAAATACCTGAAAACATAAACCTTACCAAGAGAGTATATACACAAATTATGGAGAGAAAGGAATCAAACATTATCAATCCAGAAAACCACTAAACCACAAGATTAAACAATAAGAGAGAAAGAAAGAAACAAAGGATGGACAAAATAATCAGAAAATAACCAAAAAAATGACAGGAGTAAGACCTCACATATCAATAATAACCTTGAGTGTGAACAGATTAAATATCCCAATTAAAAGACATAGATTGACTGACTGGATTAAAAAAAAAATAAACACGACCCATTCATATCCATTCTACAAGAAACACATCTTACCTACAAAGACACGCATAGACTGAAAGTGAAGTGGTGAAAAAAGATATTCCATGCAAATGGAAAGCAAAAGTGAGCAGAAGTAGGTATAATTATATCAGATAAAACAAACTTTAAGTCAAAATCTGCACTGAGAAACAAAGGGCAAAATATAACGATAAAAGGATCAACACAGCAAGAGGATATAACAATTATATATAGAGAGAGTATACAACAATTATATATATATATATATATAATTATATATATAATTGTGGGTGTGTGTGTGTGTGTGTGTGTGTGTGTATACATATATATATAGTGCTCTCAACACTGGAGCACCTTGATATATAAAACAAATATTATCAGATTAAAAGAGAAAGGTAGACACTATAGTGGATTGAATTATGTCCCCCCAAACTCACTGAGGCTTGAATTGTCTCCCAAGTTTTATATATTAGAAATTTGGTTCTCACTTTGGCTGTTAAGAGGATGGGATTTCCTATTATGGTAATTGAAAGGTGGAGCCTTGAAGAGGTGATTGGATTGTAGGACTGTGCAGTAGTGAATGGATTAAAAATGGTGGTCAGGCCACGGTTGTGAAGGCTTTAAAAGAAAAGGAGAGTCTGTCTTTCTCTCTCTCTCTCTCTCTTGCTTCCTCACCATGTGATCTGCTTGTACCCACCAGCTGCCTGCCGCTTTCTGCCATGAGTAGAAGCAGCCTGAGGCCTGCACCAGATTCAGCTGTCCCAGAATTGTGAGCCAAATAAGCCTCTGTTCTTTATAAATTACAGAGTTTCAGGTGTTCTGTTAGAGCAACACAAAATGGACTAATACAGAAAATTGGTACCAGAGAAGTGGGATGTAGCTGCTTATAACAAGTACTTCAAAATGTGGACGTGGCTTTGGAAGCAGGTGTTAGGCAAAGGTTGGAGGGATTTGGAGGACTTAGAAGAAGACAAAAAGATGAAGGAATGTTTGGAATATCTTAGAGATGGTAACGTGGTGGTGAACAGAATGCTGATAGAAATATGGACAGTAAAGACCATTCTAAGGAAGTCTCAGACAGAAATAAGAAAGAGATTTTCAGAAACTGGGGCAAATATCACCCTTGCTGTGAACTGGCAGAGAACTTGGCTCTGTGCCATTTTGTCCGTGCCCCAGGACTTTGTGGAAGTTAAAACTTAAGAACTGTGAACCAGAGCATTTGGCATAGGAAATTTCTAAGCAGCAAAGCATTAAGGAAGCTGCATGGCTACTTGCAACAGCCTATGTTGAGTTATAGTGGCAAAGGCATGACAGAAAGCCAGAATTTAAAGGGGAAGCAGAGGGTAAAAATTTGGAAAATTTGCAGCCTGCCCATGTGGTAGAGAAGCAGAGAGCATGCAATGGTGCAGCCCAGTGACAGTTAAGATGAGTGCAAAAGAAAAGGATTATCAAGAGAAGGAGAAAAATCCCTGAAGGCATTGCAGAAGCCTCTGGGGCCAACCCTTCCATTTCAGGTCCAAAGACCTAGGGAGACCAAGTGGTCTTGGAGAACAGGCTTGAGGAGCTCTCCCTGAGCTCACTGCCCAGGATCACTTCTGGAAGCTGCTTCCAGCACCAGCACCCCAGCTGCTTTTGACTGCTCCAGCTGTGAGTAAATTGGCCCCAGGTGTGGCTGGACATGCAGCTTTGAAAAGTACAAGCTGGAAGCATTGATGGCATCCACATGGTGTTAGGTCTGCAGGTTTGCAGAATGCTAGAGCTGTGTCAGCTTGGGAGCCTCCACCCAGATTTCAAAGGATGTCTGGGGGCCAAGGAAGATATCTGTCACAGGGATGGAGTCACTGCAGACAGCCTTCACTAGAGCAGTGCTGAGCAGAAACGTAGGGTCAGAGTTGCCATAGAGAAACCTCAGCAGTGCCATGCCTAGTGGAGCCATGAGAGTGGAACCACCACAGAAATGCCAGACCTGTGGAGCTGCCAGAGTGGAATGCCAGCCTGCAAGAGCTGAAGTGTGACCTGAGACCAGGAAAGCCATAGGAGTGGAGCTGCCTGAGGCCTTGGGGACCCAACCCCCACACCAGCATACAGAGGACATCAAACATAGAGTCAAGGTAACTGATTCACCAGCTTTGAGATTTAATGCCTGCCCTGCTGGGTTTCGGACTTGTTTGGGACCCATTAACCCTTTCTTTTGGCCTATTTCTCCCTTTTGGAATGGGAATATGTACCCTATGTTTGTCCCACCATTGTATCTTGGAAGTAGATAACTTGTTTTGAATTTCACAGATGGGACACTGAACTTTGGATTTTTGAATTGAAACAAGTTAAGACTTTGGGGGTGGGCCCCATGCACTGAACTGGCATCACGCAGGTGAGCCCGCCAGTACCAGCCAGCAGAACCATGTGGCTCTACATGGCCCCCTCACCCTGCTGCCTTGAACCAAGGCAGTGGGGCATATCCAGGCCCCACCCCATGCCCTGAGCCAGCACCATGCAGGTGAGCCTGCCAGAAGCATCCAGCAGCAGCAACAGCCAGTGGAACCACACAGCTAGATGCAGACCCTCACTCCACCTCATACCGAGTGGGGGGCATCAGTCTATGGATCCAACCCACCGAGTTTGGCCCAGCAGAACTCCATGGTGCTAGAGGCTCATTCTATGACCACAAAGTCTCGAACAGGAACCAAGGTGGTTTAACATAACCACACCACACCTACTGTCAAGCAAAGGCAATTCACCCTCCATGGTAACAACCAAGGCCACTCCACACCCAATCTCAGTGTAATAGAAGAAGCAACCCCCCTACCAAATGACCAAACATCAGCAAAAAAACACTAGAAGCACAAACAATCAAGAAGAAATGACACCACCGAAAGGATACAGTAATGCCCCAAAGTCAGACTCCATGGAAGAGGGAATCCTCGAAATGTCTGAAAAAAAATTCTGAGCAATGATCTTAAGAAAACTTGAAGAAATAAAGGAAGACTCAATTAGAGAACACAATGAAACAAGAAAAAACATCCAGAATATGAAGGAGGAAATCTACAAAGAGATTAATACCATAAAAAAGCATGCAGCAGAACTTCTAGAAATGAAAGACTCACTCAGTGAAATAAAAAACAGAACTGGGAGCTTGAGCAGCAGGATAGAGAAAGCAGAAGAAAGAATTTCGGAGCTTGAAGATGGTCTTTTGGAAACAACTCTGGCAGACAAAAAATAATTAAAAATAATGAGGAAAACCTACGAGAGATAGCAAACAACCTCAAGCACTCTAACAATAGAATTGTGGGTATTCCTGAAGAGCAGGAGAAAGGAAAGGGTATCAAAAACCTACTCAAGGAAATAGTAACAGAAAATTTCCCAGGTGTAGGGTGACATACAGACTTTCAGTTCCACAAAGCTCAAAGGTCCCCAAACAGATTCAACCCAAAATGATCCTCCCCAAGATATATTATAGCTAAATTTGCAAAGCTCAAAGACAGAGAATTCTACAAGCCACAAGAGAAAAATATCAGATCACTTATAGGGGAACCCCCATCAAACTAACAGCAGACTTCTCAATTGAAACCCTACAGCCAGAAGAAAGTGGAATGAATATTCAAAATACTAAAAGAAAAAAAACTGCCAGTCAGGAATTCTTTACCCAGTGGGGCTCTCCTTCAGAAATGAGGGAGAAATAGTGTATTTTCCAGACAAACAAATGTTGTGGGAGTTCACCACCACATGACCAGCCCTGCAAGAAATTCTCAAGGGAGTCATTCATCTGGAATCTGAATAATAATGACCATCATCATGAATACACAAGAAAGAGCAAAACCCACAGTTGAAACAAAAATGCCAGCAAGAAAGAGGAAGAAGCTAAATCATTCTGCTTTAAATTCCCAACTTACATTGAAGAAGAGAAATAAAAGGGGAAATAATGATCAAAAGATACTTAAACCACCTAAACAAGTAGCAGTTAAATGACAGGAATTAAACAACACTTCTGAATAACTACTCTAAATGTGAATGGATTAAACTCCCCATTTAAAAGACAAAGACTAACTGATTATATTAAAAAGCTAGACCCAACTACTTGCTATGTTCAAGAGACCCACCTCACCTGTAAAGCACTCATAGTCTAAACGTGAAGGGATGGAAAAAGATTTACCATGCAAATGGAAACCAAAAACGAGCAGGAGTAGCTATTCTTATACTGGACAAAATATACTTTAAACCAAAAAACATTAAAAAAGACAAAGAAGGCCATTATATAGTGATAAAGGGACCTATCCATCTAGAAGACATAACAATCATAAACATGTTTGCACCCAATACTGGAGCACCCAGATATATCAAGCAAACACTCTTAGACCTAAAGAAGGAGATAGGACCTAATATATTAATAGTGGGTGATCTGAACACCCCTCTCTCAGTATGGGACAGGACTTCCAGGCAACAAGTCAAAAAAGAGACACAGGATTTAATCTACACCCTAGACCAACTGGACTTGGCAGATATACACAGAACATTTCACCCAACAGCTAAAGAATACACTTTCTTCTCATCAGCTCATTATACATTCTCCAGGGTAGCTCACATATTAGGTCACAAAACTAGTCTCAGCAAATTTGTAAAAACTGAAATCATTCCAACAATCTTTTCAGATCACAATGGACTAAAACTAGAGATAAACAATAAACAAATCACTGGAAGCTATACAAATACATGGAAAATAAATAATGGGCTCCTGAATGACCTATGGGTCCAAGAAGAAATTAAACAGGAAATCAAAAAATTTCTAGAAACTAATGAAAATAAAGATATATCACACCAAAACTTGTGGGATATACTGCAAAAGCAGTACTAAGAGGCAAATATATTGCAGTAAATGCTTATATCAAAAAAATGGAAAGACTTCAAATAAACGACCCAACACTATGCCTCAAAGAACTTGAAAAACAACAACGATCCAAACCTAAAGGCAGTAGATGGAAAGAAATAATTAATATCAGAGGAGAACTAAATGAAATAGAGACCCAAAAAACAATAGAAAAGATCAGCAAAACTAAAAGTTGGTTTTTTGAGAAGATAAACAAAATAGACACACCATTAGCTACATTAACAAAAGAGAGAGAGAGAGAGAGAGAGAGAGAGAGAGAGAAGACTCAATTAACAAAAATCAGAAATGAAAAGGGAGACATTACAGGTTATACCAGAGAAATACAAAGAATCATTAGAGACTATTATAAACAACTGCATGACAACAAATTTGAAAATCTGGAAGATATGGTTAAGTTTCTAGACACATATAATTTACCAGGACTAAACCAAGAAGATATAGAAAACCTGAACAGAGCAATAAGAAGCAAAGAGGTTGAAGTGGTAATTAGCAATCTTCCAACAAAAAAAAGTCAGGGTCCAGATGGCTTTACAACTGAATTCTATCAAACTTTTAAAGAGGAGTTAATACCAATTCTCATGAAACTATACCTAACAATTGAAACAGATGCTACTCTCCCACACTCATTCTCTGAGGCCAACATAATCCTGATACCAAAACCAGATAAAGACACAACAAAAAAAGAAAATTATAGGCCAGTATCCTTGATGAACCTGGATGCTAAAATCCTCAGCAAAATATTAGCAATTAGAATACAGCAACATATTAAAAACATTACACACAATGATCAAGTGGCATTTATCCCAGGGATGCAAGGATGGTTCAACATACTAAAGTCAATAAATGTGATACATCACAACAAGCTCAAGGACAAAGACCACATGATCATCTCAACAGATGCTGAAAAAGCATTTGACAAAATTCAACATTCCTTCATGATAAGGACTGTCAATAAATTAGGTATAGAAGGAAAATATCTTAACACAATAAAAGCTATTTATGACAAGTTCACCACCAGTATTACTCGGAATGGGGAAAAATTGAAGGCCTTCCCCTTAAGGACAGGAAGAAGACAAGGATGTCCACTCTCATCCCTTCTATTCAACATAGTACTGGAGGTACTTGCTAGAGCAATCAGGCAAGAGAAAGAAATAATGGGAATCCAGATTGGAAAAGAAGTCAAACTTTTCCTATTTGCAGATGTCATGATTCTATACATAGAAAAACCTAAAGACTCTATCAAAAAACTCCTAGAGCAGGTTAATCACTTCAGTCACATTGCAGATACAAAATAAACGTCCAAAAATCAGTAGCATTTATATACTCAAATAATGAACTAACAGAAAGAGAAATAAAGAAAGTAAGTCCATTTACAATTGCCCCCAAATAAATACGATACCAAGGGATCAATTTAACTGAGGAGATTTACAAACCACTTCTGAAACCAATTAAGTAAGACACAAAAAGATGGAAAGATATTCCATGCTCTTGGATTGGAAGAATTAACATTGTGAAAATGTCTCTACTACCCAAAGTGATCTACAGATTCAATTCAATTCTTGTGAAATACCAATGACATTCTTCACAGAAATGGAAAAAACCATCCTACCTTTCATATGGAAAAACAAAAGACCCCAATAGCCAAAGCAATCCTGAGGGAAACAAACAAACACAAAAAAAAAAACAAAGCCGGAGGCATAGCTCTGCCTGACTTCAAATTACACTACAAAGCTGTTTTAACCAAAACAGTATGGTACTGGTATAAAAATAGACATTCAGAACAGTGGATTAGAATAGGAAACCCAGAAGTCATTCCTCAGGCTTATAGCCATTGGATATTAAACAAAAGCAACAAAAATCTACATTGGGGAAAAGATTGAGTCTTCAATAAGTGGTGCTGGGAAAACTGGATATCCATATGCAGAAGAATTACACTAGATATGCATCTCTCAACATACACTAAAGTCAACTCAAAATGAATTAAAGACCTAGATATAAGACCTGAAACTGTAAAATTACTAAGTAAAAATATATGAGAAACACTTCAGCAGGTGGGTCAGGGCACAGGCTTTGTGAACATGAGCCCAAAAGCACAAGCAGCAAAAGAAAAAATAAACAAATGGGACTATATCAAACTAAAAGGTTTCTGCACACCAAAAGAAACAATCAGCAGAGTGAAAAGACAACCTACAGAGTGGGAGAAATTTTTGCTAACTATGCACCCAACAGGGATTAATATCCAGAATATACATAGACCTCAAGCAATTATGTGGTAAAAAATAAATAAACAGAATATACATAGACCTCAAGCAATTATGTGGTAAAAAATAAATAAATAAATAAATGACTCAATTAAAAAATGGGCAAAGGAGCTGAATAGACATTTTTCAAATGAAGACATACAAATCACCAACAGGTACATGAAAAAATGCTCAACTTCACTAGTCATCAGGGAAATGCAAATTAAAACCACATTGAGATATCACCTCACTCCAGTAAGACTGGCTATAATCAAAAAGATGGTGAATAACAAATGCTGGCGAGGGTGTGGAGAGAAGGGAACACTACTGCACTGTTGCTGGAACTGTAAATTAGTACAACCACTTTGGAAAACAATTTGGAGATTTCTCAAACAACTACAGAGAGATCTTCCACAAGATCCAGCAATCCCTTTTCTGGGTATGTATCCAGATGAATGGAAATCATCATGTCAAAGAGATACCTGCACTCCCATGTTTATTGCAGTTCTGTTTACAATAGCCATGATATGGTACCAACCTAAATGTCCATCAATAGATTATTGGATAAGGAAACTGTGGTATATATACACTATGCATACTACTCTGCCATAAAAAAGAATGAAATACTCCCATTTGCAACAACATGGATGAACCTGGAGAAACTTATGTTGAGTGAAACAAGCAAAGCACAAAGGGATAAATACTGCATGTGCTCACTCACATGTGGGAGCTAAGAGAGAAAGGCAGGCAAAAAAGAAATACTACAGCAGTGCTGTGATCCAACAGAGGGAAGGAACATTCCTAGGGCTACAAATTGGAGTGGAGGGGAGAGAGGGAGGTAAAGGGAGGTTGGGGGATAATTGGGTGGGGACAAGGGGTACAAAAATAATTTCTGGTAATGCGTATGCTCCCAGTATGAATCTGGCCATCACAGCATGGGTAGGAGAGGTGAAATCAGCTTTGTATCTCATGAATATTTGTAATAAATAATAATAATAATAAAAGACTTCCCCTTGTGTGGAATACATGTATTTGCATGTGAAAAGGACATGAGTTTTGGGGGGTCAGGGGTGGAATATAGTGGTTTGAATTATGTCTCCCCAAAACTCACTGAGGCTTGAATTATCTCCAATGTTTTCTGTATTAGAAACTTGGCCCCCTCTGTGACTGTTAAGAGGGTGGGAAATCCTTTTATAGTAATTGAAATGTGGGGACTTGAAGAGGTGCTTGGATTATAGGAATGTGCAGTAGTGAAAGGATTAAAAATGGTGGTCAGGGGCATGGTTCTGAGGGTTTTAAAAGATGAGGACAGTCTGTCTTTCTCTCTCTCTCTGCTTCCACCATCTTGCAATGTAAGACCCCTGGGTCACTGTCTCCACTGCCAGATGGACTTTGGACTTCTCAGCCTCTGAAACTGTAAGCAATAAATGTCATTTTCTTTATAAATCACCCAGTTTCAAGTATTTTGTTATAAGCAACAAAAACGGACTAATACAGACACCAACACACCAATAATTAGGGATTTTAACATCCACTGTCAGCACTGAACAGATCATTGAGACAGAAAATCAATAAGGAAACATCAGATGTAAATGGCACTGTAGATCAGATGGCACTACAGACCAGATGGATTTTTTTTTTTTTTTTTGGCAGTTGAACAGTAAGGGGATTCAAACCTTTCATGTTCGTATTATGAGGCTGTGCTCTAACCAACTGAGTTAACTCACCAGCCCCAGAGCTTTACATCCAAATTTTTTTTTTTTTTTTGGCAGTTGAACAGTAAGGGGATTCAAACCTTTCATGTTCATATTATGAGGCTGTGCTCTAACCAACTGAGTTAACTCACCAGCCCCAGAGCTTTACATCCAACATCTGCAGAGTATACATTCTTTTCACCAGCACACAGAACATTCTCCAGGATTGAACACATGTTAAGCCACATAATAATTCTCAACACATTCAAAAATTCAAAATCATATCAAGTGTTTTTTATGACCATAATGAAATAAATTAGAAATCAATTAACAAGAGGAACATACAAAACTACACAAATACAAATAAGTTAAACAACATGCTCTTGAATGACCAATGGGTTGTGCAAAAGATTGAAAATGATATAAAGAAATTTCTTAAGTAAACAGCCTAACAATGCACTTCAGTAAGCTAGGAAAGCAAGAACAGACTATACCCAAAATAAGTAGAAGTAAAGAAATACTAAAAAATAAGAGCAAAAATAAGTAAAGTTGAGACTAACTGGGATGTTTTTGTCATTATTTCATTGAATAGGTTTTTAGTACCTTTTCTCCTCCCCTTCCAAAACGTCCATGATTCAGATATTTGTGTGCTTAGGTTTGTCTGCTATTCTGTGTTAGATTTTCTTCATGGTTGGGGGGTGGTGTCTTTTTTTCTTTTTCTTTTTGGTCTGCCTGTGTTATTACAAAAAGTGCATCTTCAAGAATAGAAATTCTTTCTTCTGCTTGCTGTAAACTGCTGCTTAGGTTCTCAGTTGTTTTGTTTATTCCACGTTCAGTTCCAAGAGTTCTGCTACAGTTTTAAAAAGATATTAATCTCTTTGTAAATTTTCTCCTTCATATCCTGGTACTTGTTCTCATTTTGTTGTGTCACCTAACTGAGTCTTCTTGTATCTCATTGAGTTTCATTAAGATTATTACTCAGAATTTCTTTTCAGTCATTTCAGGGCTTTCCTTCTCTATGGGTTCTGATACTTGAGAATTACTGTATTCCTTTGATGATGTTATATTTTCTTTTTTTCATATTTCTAGTATCTCTACATTGATGTCTGGCATTCTTGTAGAGCAGTTGCTTCTTCTATTATTCTGCAGTGTTTTTGAGAAGAGACACTTCCTCCTGTAGATGTGTTTTATAGTGAGCATTGAGTAGGGTGTTTTAGTATTTATTCCAGGTTGATGGTGTAGTAGTAGTGAAGTCTCCAAGTGGGTTCTTTGACTACATTTAAGGTTGGAGTTGCATGTAAGTGCCTCCATGGCCTAGGCACTAGGGCACTTAGCGATTCCTTGCTGAGGTTAGTGACACTGTATTTTTTCATTGAGGGCCTAGGCAAGCTCTTAAGTTCTTGAGAGAAGCTCCTGGGTGCCCTGTTGCTCTTTGGCTGGGGTGGGTTACCCTGGGTAGGGCTGTTGGCACATCAGTTAGTGTCCCATGACCCTGGTGGGTGCACTAGGGTACACTGGAGCTCCAGCTTGTATGGGCAACCCTGGGTTGGGTTTCTCTTTCCTCTTTTCTAGAGGCAGAGGCTCCTCCTGGGTCCTTTCTTCTTCCAGTTGGCAGATGCGTTGGTGATGGTTGGGAATTTTCTTCCTTACTCTATTTAGATAAACTGGTTTCTGCATTCTTGGGTAGTTCCATGTGTGTCTCTCCCTAGATCAAGGCAGTTGCATGGGCTGTGCATGTACCTCTCATCCCCAGGTTTACTACCACATGTGGCAATGTAGGTTGGGCCACTGGCATGGGTCTGTGCTCTCTCAGTTGTTTCTCTGGGCTCTGCAAGTGGCTGTCAGGCCTTAAAAAACCAACACCACCTTAAGTGACATTACAAGCACCACCATTTTGGGCCCAAAAGGGCGTATTAACGTGGCAGCCTAAGACGGCGCTGGGAGGAAGTAGGGTGGGGGTGTCTGCGGGAATCTTGCCTAAGCCCTCATTGGCCAAATCTGCACTCGTGAAAGGCATTGTGATGTAAAGC
>NW_007741893.1:13756-18702 GCF_000696425.1 Galeopterus variegatus
AATAAATGGACTTGCCTTGTCCGCCCCCCCGCCGCATCTGAGTGTCCTTTACTGGGCTGGGGTGCCGGCGGTGTGCTCACCTCTCTTCACGGCTTTCTTCCCCCATCTCCTTCCAAAGGGGACTGGAGGGAAAGAGTAATCCGGGCCCGTTCGCTCGCTCACCAAAAAAAGGCGAGCAAGTGAGGCCCCCGGTTGCTCGATCCTGAAAGAAGGTCGACGAAGGGTGATCAACCAGCAGAGTGGCCCCCGCAACCGCGGTAGTCGCCATGAAGTAATCTGCCTACGTGTTAGGGTGAGTACCATAACAGGGGGAAGTCCCTGCACTTCTGTGCCCTGTGCTCCCTTTGTCCCTTCCTCGCGGGGCAACATGGGAGGTGTGTGTGTGTGGAAAGAGTGACGAGACAGCTTGCAAGGCTCTAAAGTACATTTTAAAAAGCAGAGGCCTAGAAATATATGACGAGACAGCCTGCAAAGCTCTAGAGTACATTTTAAAAAGCAGAGGCCTAGAAATATCTTACTCCACGGCCACCAATGCCTGGCATCATGTGGTGCAGGTAGCCCCTTGGGCACCTTCGTCNAAAAGGATTGTACACACATGCAAGTCATGCCTTCCTTATCTGCAAGTACCCCCCTTACAAATGCCAGGGGTCAATCCTAGGGGACTCAAGCCTAATGTGCTGTGGCAAAAAAAGAGCGAGAAGCCAATAGTAATTGGTTCCAAAGCTGGCTTTCAAGTTCCCCATGGCTCACCACCCTGCTGTCCTCCCTGGCAGGCCCCCTAGCATCTTGGGGCCTTATGCCATTCGCCAGGTTGTGTGCCTTGCAAGGCACAACACCACTTATCTTGTAATGCTCACCCAGGTGGCAGAGGAGGTGGCCCATAATGAAAGCCCTGACAGCCCTTGGGTCAATATGGCCCTTTAAGAGATCAATGCCAATCTCTAAGGCTCTGCCCCACCCCCGCTTGGCTGGATAGTCAATGACTTTTAGGAGAATTTATGAAGTCAGCATCAGATTTAACATGGTTTGAATTACTTAAAAAAGATAAATTTGGTTTAATCAATGATTTTAATAATGGTTGAACAACTTTTGAGAAATGCATGGAAGAAACATTATGATCTAGAAGGCTAATGGAAAAATAATACCAACAGCAAATCTAATAGCAAAAATACCCAAAGTGCAAATTAATATAGTAAGAGACTGTCGGCCTTAAAACACCAATGCCACCTTAAGTGACATTACAAGCAGCACCATTATGGGCCCACAAGGGCGTATTAACGTGGCACCACACAGCGCTGGGAGGAAGTAGGGTGGGGGTGTCTGTGGGAATCTTGCCTAAGCCCTTATTGGCCAAATCTGTGCTCGTGAAAGGCATTGAGATGTAAAGCTAGGCATTGAGACAGAGTGCATGCCCTTGACCTTTAAGCTGAATGTTAAAACCTCCCATCCCTATCTGCCTATAAAAACAAGTGCTTGTGTGATAATAAATGGAACTGCCTTGACAGAACCCCTGCCACGTCTGAGTGTCCTTTAACTGGGCTGGGGGGTCGGCGGTGTACTCACCTCTCTTCACGGCTCTCTTCCCCCATCTCCTTCCAAAGGAGACTGGAGGGAATGAGTAATCCGGGCCCGTTCGCTCGCTCACCAGAAGGAACGAGGCTAGTGCTGTATGGGTCGGCCACCAGCAGTGGACCCGACAAGTGGCTGTCCATGTGTTAATGTATTCCAGTGGTTGGTGCGCCACCTGTATGGTGGTGGTGGCTGCTGCAGTGACAATGAGCCACCCTTGTGGTGGAAGTGGCTGTGGTGAGCCATCTGCATGGCAGCCATATCTGTGGCAGTTGTGGTGGCTGCCTGCAGCTGCTGACATCTTGGGGATGCTTCCTGCCATGTGCTGGTCAGGTGGGGGCAGCCCACCCCTGCATTGTAGTATATTTTGAAGTCAGGTAGTGCAATGCCTCCAGCTTTGTTCTTTTTGCTCAGGATTGCTTTTTTTGGTCTTTTGTGCTTCCATATGAATTTTAGGATTGTTTTTTCTATTTCTGTGAAGAATATCATTGATATTTTGATAAAGGTGGCATTCAATATGTAGATCACATTGGTAGTATGGTCATTTTTACAGTATTTACTCTTCCAAACCACGAACATGCAATTTCCCATCATTTTTGAACCTTATTTAAATTTTTTCATCAGTGTTTCATAGTTTTTTTTGTAGGAATGTTTCACCCCCTTGGTTGTATTTATTCCATGGTGTGTGTGTGTGTGTGTGTGTGTGTGTCTGTGTATACACACATGCATACATATATACACATATATATGTTTGTATCTATTGTAAATGGAATTGCTTTCTTGACTTCCTTTTGTGCTGGTTTGTTCTTGGTGTACAGAAACAGTACTAATTTTTGCATGTTGATTTTGTATCCTGTAACTTCACTGAAATTGTTGATCAGTTCTAAATTTTTTTATTAGCGTCTTTAGGTTTTTCTATATGTAAGGTCATGTCATCTGCAAACAGAGACAATTTGACTTTCTTTTCCAACTTGGACGCTTTTTATTTTTTTCTCCTGCTTAATTGCTCCAACTAGAACTCCCAGTATATGGTAATTAATAGTCTTGAGAGTGTGCATTCTTGTCTTGTTCCTGTTCTTAGGGGAACTTTTCCCCATTCAATATGATGTTAGCTGTGGGTTGTAATCTGTGGCCTTTATTGTATTGAGATACTTTTCTTCTATGTCTAATATGGGATGTTGAATTTTATTAAATGCTTTTTTCCCCTGCATCTATTCAAGTGATCATATGGATTTCCTCCTTCATTTTGTTGATGTGGCATATCACATTTATTGATTTGTGCATGTTGAACCATAGTTGCATCCCTGGGATAAATACTGCTTGATCACGGGGTATAATCTTCTTGACATGCTGCTAAATTCTGTTTGCTAATATTTTGTTAAAAATTTGTGCATATATTTTTATCAGGGATATTGTCCTGTATTTTGTGTATGTATGTCTCATCCGATTTTGGTATCGTGTTCATGCTGGCCCCATAGAATGAGTTTAGGAGAATACCTTTTGCTTCAATTTCATTGGGTATTTTGAGAAAAGTTGGTATTAAATCTTCTTTACAAGTTTACTAGAGTGTAGGATTGAAGCCATACTGTCCTGGGCTTTTCCTTTTGAGGGGACTTCTGATTACTGATTCAATCTTGTTACTCATTATTGATCTCTACAGGTTTTCTATTTCCTTTTGGTTCAGTCTTGGTAGGTTGTTTCTGTCCAGAAATTTATCCATTTTCTCCAGATCTTCCAATTTGTTGGCATATAATTTATTGTAATCTCTAATATTTTTAGTATTTCTGTGGTATCATTTGTAATGTCTCTTTTCTCATTTTTTATTTTCATTATTTGGGTCTTATCTATTTTCTCTTAGTTAGTCTATCCAATGGTTTGTCAATTTTATTATCTTTTCAAAAAAACCAACTTTTAATTCTTTTGACCTTTTGACTAATTTTTTTTTTTTTGGTCTCTATTTCATTTAGTCATGCTCTGATATTTTTATTTTAATTTATCAATATACAATGCATTTGATTTTCATGTCCCTTTACCAATTTCTCCTTCTCCACCACTCCCTATTATTACTTTTTAAATCTACTTATTTGGGGGTTGGATTGTTTTTGCTCTTCTAGTTCCTTGAAGTGCAACAGTATGTTGTTTATTTGAAATCTTTGTAGTTTTTTGATGTAAACACTTATCGCATTAAACTTTCCTTTCAGTCCTGCTATCGTAGTATGCAATAGATTTTGGTGTTTTCTGCTTCTATTTTCATTTGTTTCAAAATTTTCTGATTTTCTGCTAATTTCCTCTTTGATCTATTGGTCGTTCATGAGCATGTTGTTTAATTTCTATGTATTTTTACAGTTTCCAAAGGTTTGCTTATTATTGATTTCTAGTTGTATTCCATTGTGGTCTCAAACATTCTCAATGTGATTTTAGTTTTTTAAAATGTATTGAGTTTTCATTTGTGTCTAACATGGGTCTATCCTATCCATGTGCTAATGAGAAGAACGTGTATTCTGCAGTTGTTGGATGAAATGTTCTATAAATGTCTGTGAAGTCTATTTGGTCTATAGTGCAGTTTAAATCCACTATTTCTCTGTGGATTTTTTTGTCTAGATGATCTGTCCAGTGCAGACAGAGAGGTGTTGAAGTCCCCAACCATTATTGTATTGGTGTCTATCTCTCCTGTTAGGTCAAATAATATTTGCTTTTTATATCTGCATGCTTCAATGTTTGGTGCATATGCAATTACAAATGTTATATTCTTTTGGTGAATTGATCCCTTCATCACTATACAGTGTCCTGTTTTGTCTCTTTTTATAGATTATGTAGTAAAGTCTATTTTATCCAACAAAAGCATAGCTACTCCTGCTCAATTTTGGTTTCATTTGCATGAGATATCTTTTTTTTCTCCTTTCACTGTTAGTATATTTGTGTCTTTCCAAGTAAAGTGAGTTTCTTGTAGACAGCATATAATTGGGTGTTTTGTTAGAATCCATTCTGCCAGTCTATTTCTTTTGAGTGGGGGATTTAATGCATTCAAATTCAAGGTTGTTATTGAAAGGTTATTTTCTTACTCCTGACATTTTGTTAATTTTATTTGTAGTTGTTATATATATATTGTTTCTTTCTATCTCCTCTGATTATATATATGTGTGTGTATTATTACTGTTGATTGACTAGCTTTGCTATTTGTTGGGGGGTTTTTTGTTTGTTTTGTTTTATTTTTAAGTAATAAGATATAATTTCATTATCTTTCTCATTTGTGTATTTACTGTATTAGTGAGTAATATTCTTTCATGTGTTATCATCAGTTTAGTTATCTTTTTTGTTTTTGTTTTTGTTTTTTGGTTTTTTTTTTTTTTTTTTTTTTTTTTTTTTTTTTTTTTTTT
>NW_007741893.1:19099-23615 GCF_000696425.1 Galeopterus variegatus
TTTTTTTTTTTTTTTTTTTTTTTTTTTTTTTTTTTTTTTTTTGGCTTGCAGATATACTACTCTCTTAGGGATTTATAGCAGGGCCAGTCTAGTGGTGATAAATTTTCAGGTTTTGTTTTTCAGAGAAAATCCATTTTTTCTCCTTCATTTCTGAATAAGTCTTAGGGAGAAGCAGGGTGACCTGGGAAGGCTGTGGGGGGTGGGTGTTGGGAAGAAGGCCTCTCATCTTAATTTAGACCTCTGACTGTCCTCAGAACAAGAAGATCAAAGAGCAGAGGAAACAGGAAAGTTGAGGCCCCTGGGACTGATTCCTGGACCCCTGCTCTGTTCTCTGCCTCCAGGCTGCCCCTAATGCCCATCTGTTCTTTTCCCTCAGGATCAGCCTCAATGTTGATGTCCTAGGAAGACCACTAAGTCAAAGGCGGAAGGACAGGCCCTGAGAGGGGAAGTGCAGGCTCAATCCCACCCAGGAAGCAATAGGCTAAGGAAGAATGTTTGGGAACCTTTAGGAGGTTCTAGATGGAGTGCAGGATGAAATCATAAACTGCGAGGTATTGGGAAATTTTGTCTTCTGATGTTCACCTTAGAGAACTGACCACATATCTTCTCCCCTACAGACATGGCCACAGTGGATAGACTGCCTGAGAAGGACAGAGAGGTGGATACCCCGATGAGGTTTTGTATTAGTTATCTATTTGTTTTGTAACAGAGTCCTGCAAATTTAGTTGCTTATTCTAATTATCTCAGTTTCCTGTGTGAGAGATTTGGGAGTGTCTTAGCTGGATGGCTGTAGTTCACAGTCTCTTCTGTGGTTGTAGTCAACATGTCAACCAGGACCACATTCATCTGAAGGTCTGACTGGGGCTGGAGGGCCCCCTTCCAAGAAAACTCATTCCCAGGGCTACTGGATGTAGACCTCAGTTCCTCACCACACTGGCCTTTTCATGGAAGGTGGCTTTTCTCAGAAGGAGGGATCCGAGAGATGGAAAAGCAGAAGGCACAATGTCTTCTTTGGCCTCACCTTGGAAGTGACATGCCATCCCTTCTGCCATTTTCTATTGGTCACACAGACCAACCCTGATGCCGTGTTGGAGGGAACTCCATGACGATGTGATTTCAGGAGGTAGGGATCATTGGGGTCCACTTGGAGGTGGCTACCACATCCTGCATCCCCACAGCGCCCTATCCTCACCTTCCACTGGACACTAACTAATGCCTGTCTCAGATTCCTGCTGCCAGGGAACCCCAGGTGATGACATATGCTCAACTGGACCAGTGGGCCTTCACATGCAGGACAGCCCATGCTGTGTCCCCATGGTCCACAGAGCCCACAGGTGAGTCCAGCCCTAAATGGCTCTTGCCAGACACTGATCCCAGGCCCACCTAGTTCATGTACCTGAGGACACAGGAAATCACTCTAGGGAAAGCCTAAAGCAGCCATGTGAGGGCTTCTCCTTGGAATCATCCTGGTTTGGCAAACCAGCTAGTCAGCTCTCTTGGAGACAGCTCTGGAACTTGTCAGCTCTCTTGGAGACAGCTCTGGAACTTGGAACATCTAGGAGATTTATTAACCAGATGTTTTCTTCCACAATTGACAAGCTCCTTGGAGAAACTATGTTGTAGCTGCTTCCAGAGACCCAGCTACAGTCACTTGGCTTTTTCCAGAGACCTAGTACAGTCACCTGTCTGTTTCCAGAGTCCCAGCTACAGCCACTGGCTGTTTGCAGAGACTCAGCTACGACTGCCTGGCTTTTTTCAGAGACCCTGTTACATTTCTCCAACTAATTTAATGAAACTATTGAAGTTTTTCATCATTGCAGATGTCTTCTGTGAATCCCCAAATTTTTTCCTCTTTCCAGCCTATAGAAAGCATTAATCTATTATATGATTTTATGACTTTGTCTTTTCTGAACACTTCATATCAGTGGAATCACACATTGTACAGCCTTATGTATCCCTTTCTGAACACTTCATATCAATGGAATCACAAATTGTACAGCGTTATGTATCTGGCCTATTTCACTTAACATGTTTTAAAGTTTCATCCATGGTGTAGCATGTGTCAGTGTTTCATACTCACATATATTATTCGTGTATATTATTAAGACATATTAGTATTTATATACAAAGAGATTTATGTCAAGGAATTGAGTTGCAGGAAGTTGGTCTGGCTTTCCTGAAATCCATAGGGCAGGCTGCAAACAAGGTAGGAGGTGATACTGTCACCTGGAGGCAGAATTTCCTCTTCCTCAGGGAAACATTTGTCTTGCTCTTAAGGCCTATCAATGTATTGGATGCGGCCCATCTACATTATTAAGCGTAATCTCTCCACCCCCCATCTACATTATTAAGCGTAATCTCTACTTAAAGTCAAGGGATTGTAGATGTTAACCACATCTACCAAAATATCTCCACAGCAACACCGAGACTGGTGTTTGGTTGAATAACTGGATTCTAGAGATAGCCAAGTGGGTGCATAGAACTAACCACCACACAGGGAAAATCTCTGTAATGAAAGATTTGTAACGTTAATTGCATCTGCAAAGTTTCTTTCCCATGTGATATAATATATGTACAGGTTGCAGAGACATCTGGTGCATTAGTCCATGGACATCTTTGGTGGGAGGGACATTCTCCCTACCACGGTGACTCTCAGAGGTCAGGTCCAGGGGAATGGTGGGGGCTGAAGGAGGCCAGCAGTTCCCAGGACACCATGCTTAGAAGGGCCCAACACTTGGTTTAGTGCTCAGCTGTCACTGACTTGAAATTCTTCCTCATTTTGAGCAACGGGCTCCACATTGTCATCTGCACTGGACCCCACAACTTATGTAGTCAGTTTTGGATTGAAGTGCAGAAAGGGCAGAGATCTGGGACAAAGCATCTGAAAATGAACTGCAACAATTGAGAGATAAGAAGGAAAGGACCTCTGGACAAGAGAAGGAGGAGTAGGAGAGAGGAGTGTCCTAGAAGCCTGGGGAGGATGCACAGTCCCCTTCCTAGTGGTCTCAAGAGAAGGACAAGTGAGATTAAACACAACAAAACAATAAGGTCCACTGGATTTAGCAACAGTGCAGAGGGCACTGGTAGCCTGAGAAGGGTTGGCCCAAGGGGGCTGAGTGGGGAAGCCAGATTTCTATGGGGGAGGTGAGAGAGTGAAAAGGTGGGGAAGTGCAGAGAAGTCAGCAGATAACTCAGGAGACCTCTCTGAAGTGAGGAGAGAGGGAGAGAATGTGTCAGGAAGGAGAGGTCAGGTCAAAGAAAGGTTTTTGTTTGATTGTTTGGACACATTTGCTACCATTTTGCGTCTTTTTTTCAAAGTAATTTTTAATGACACAAGTGATTCATGAACCCATCCTCCATGGAGGGAGAGAGAGAGAAAAAAAAACCCTCGACCAATAAGGCTTTTAAGAACTCCTCCAATCCAATCCCCGTCTCATGTACTTCCTCAAGTTAGTTTGGGGTACACACTTCCCAACCCGGGCTGGGCTCTTAATAAACATATAGACCAGGGTTTCCTCCCCCTCCCCAGCTTGCCATTTGGGGCTGGATGATTCTCTGCTGTGGGTGGCTGTCCTGTGCACTGTAGGATGTTAAGCAGCCTCCCAGGATATACCCACCAGATGCCAGTAGCATTTACCTCTCATACTCCCCATTTCCAAGTTTGGACAACCAAAAATGTTTTCAAATTGTCTTCATCTGTTTGGGCTGCTATAAAAAAATACCATAAAATGGGTGGGTTATAAGCAATAGATATTTATTTCTTACTGTTCTGGAGGTTGGGAAGTCCATGATCAAGCCATCTGCAATTTGGGGTCTGGAGATGGCCCTTGCTCATAGACGGTCGTCTTCTGGCTGTGTGCTCACATAGTGCAATGGGCAGGGGTCTCTGGGTGTTCTCTGTTTAGGACACTAATCCCATTCATGAGGGCTCTGCCCTCAGGAGCTAATCACCTCACAGAGGTCCACAAGCCCATCACCCTGGAGATGAAGGTTTCAACATAAGGATATTGGGAAACACAAATATTCAGACCATAGCACAGATGTTACCAAATATCCCCTAGGATGGGAACCATTATATCCCACAGCTGAGATTGATTATATTAATTAATATAGATTGTACTCAAAGAAAATGTACATTTTAAATACACAATTGAAATCCTATGATTTTGGATCCCCCTTTTTTCTCCTACTTAACAATTAATTTTGGGAATTATTTATTGTCTGTACATACAGATTTAAAAAGAAAGAAAGAAAGAGGTTTGAGTTTCAAAGAACAACAGGACCCGAGATGACAGTTCACCGGAGAAGTTCCGCTTTATTTGAGGGTGAAGCATACATTTATAGAGAGCTGAGTTCCAGGAGATGGTGGTTAGTATGCAGGGCGGTGGCTGATTGTTCGGAAGGGCGGGTGATGATTTTGATAGGCCATACTTTGGTGCTGGCCGGAATGTTAGAACCCGGAAGAGAAGCCGGAAAGGTGCCATGTTTTAGGGAATGTCTCCTTTGGGGTTTTATG
>NW_007741894.1:0-12390 GCF_000696425.1 Galeopterus variegatus
ATATTAGAGAAAGAAAATAGCTACAAATAGATTGAAATGGTAAGCAAAGATTACAAACAAATGAATAGCAATAAATTTGAAAACAAATGAAATACACATTCTATAAGAAAGTACAGACTTCCTAGAGTTATCTTGCCTGGTTTTGAATAATATAAAGTTTATACAGAGTGTGTTCTTTTATGCATAGCTATTTTCACACAATATTATATCTGGGAGATTCATCCACATTGTTGTGCATAGACATAGCACACTCATTTCATTGCGGTATAGTATGCCATTACATGAATATACACAAACATATTTACCCATTCTACTGTTGATGGACATGCCATTCAGTTGTTTCTAGTTTAGAGTTATTAGGAATAACGCTGTTGTAAACACTCTTGTATAGGTCTTCTGGTGCTAGATGTATATCTAGGAGTGAAATTGCTGTGTCATAGGATATGTACATGTTCAACATTATTGGATAATGACAAAAAGATTTTCAAACTGGTTATGCCAATTTGCATTCCTACTAGCAGTGCATTAGAGTTCCTATTGCTTTGCATCCTCACTGACACCTGTTATTTTCAAACTTTTTAATTTTAGGCATTCTGATTGGTTTGTAAAAACATCTCCCTATAATTCACACTTTGCTTATCATTTTTCATAAGTTTACTTGTCATTTGTACATCCTTTTTTGTGAAATGCCCCTTAAGACTTTTCCTTCTTTTTTTTCCCCTTAATACTTTAAAAATATTTAAATATTAAAATTATGTGCTTTTTAAAGATTTGGTAGACTTCCCCTATGAAACTGTCTGGACTGGGTTCATATTACCCAAATTTATTTTTTATAATGGAAGCATGACACTGACAGCAAACACAACATGTGTGAATTTTAGAATAAGGCTGTTCAATATTTTTTTGGTGGCTAGCTAGTAAGGAGGTCTGAACCCTTGACCCTGGCATTAGCACTGCTGAATAATTACTAATATCATTCTCTTTCACTCTCAATAGTTTTGACAATATACTGTATGGTCATCCTATCTATATCATAACATCATTTTGTGAATATTAACTCACAAAAACACTGAAAATACTACCTATTTTTGCTACATACATATTTAAGAACATGTATTGGAGAGGGCACCTATATTAGGAGGATAAATCAGATGAAGGAAATGAAAAAAAATAAAAGAGTGACAAACATGTAAAATGGAGTATGATTAACTCTGAATTCAAATTTTTTTGAATTTGCTCCAAGATTCAAAAAAATTTAATACTTAACTATAGTTTGAAAAAAATTCAACACTTACAGTACTTCTGGTACTAAAAATGCGATAGTTTGGGCTGTTACTGTAATACCTGTGGAGGAAAAGGCCAAATATGAACATGAATATTAACCTTTCCTCAAAACATGAGAGAGTCTATACATGATCAGGGCATACCTTGTCCACCAAGAACGTTATCTTTCTGCCTAAGCCCCTTCCTGGAAAGTGAACTCAGGACTAAAATTGGGGCTATCAGTGACCTCTACCCACCTCTCGAGGTATGTTAGGCTTTGCTCAGTATCTGAAGACTCTAAAATGAAATAGAAAGTTAATACTATTTACAAAATCTCTTTCTTTCTTTCCTTCTTTTTTCCTTTCTTGCTTTCTCTCTTTCTTTCTTTGGTAGGATGAAAACTGTTGAAGAATATTGGCTCTAACTCCTTCACTTATAAACTGAGTTAAAATAAAAAATAAATAAATACTGAAATTTCAAAACCAGTGTTTCTTATTTGGAAATAAAGAGCAAATTTCTGTGAGTCCCTGTTAACTGTTATTTTTGTACTATTATCCCAGGGTATTTTAATTTCTATGTGATCCATCTAAAGCAGCACTGTCCAATAGAAATATAATAAAAGCCACCTATGTAAATGAAAATTTTTTAGTGGCCACATTAAAAGTACAAAAAGAAACAGGTGAAATCAATTTTAATATATTTTATCTAATAATATAATCAGTATAAAATAATTATTAATGAGATATTTTACATTCTTTTTCCTGTACTAAGTTATTGGTATCTGGTGTGTACATTCCATTTACAACACATCTCAATTTGGACATTTCAAGTACTCAAAAGCCACATGTGGCCAGTGACTATCAAAAAGGATCACCTTAAAATTCCTTCACTTTCCCTTCCCTTCAATAATCTATTCCATGTCTATACTGCATACCTAATTGCCACTGGAATTGCTCCATCCGTAAAATTTTAAATCAGAAGCATTTTTCCTGTGTGTATGGGGGGAGTTGCTCGGATATCATTATGTAATTCCTTTATCAGAATTATACAAGCCTTACTAACACTCTGAACTATTATTTTTAACATATATCAGTCACCAGTATAATGAAACACATTTTATACATACACAGATCAAATTTAAAAACCTGCTCATCTATTTTTACATATCTCTTTAAGTTAAAATATATTCTCATCGAAGGCTTTTTTTCAAGTATGAATCACCTCCCATTTCTTATTATTCTACTATAAAATCCCTTTCACAGGACTGGCGAGTTAGCTCAATTGATTAGAGCACAGCCTTGTAACACCAAAGTCCAGGGTTCAGTTCCCCATACTGGCCAGTTACCAACCAGAAAACAAAAACAAAAAAATCCCTTTCATTATAAAAAGAGACAGAAACCTCAGCAGAGAAAAAAATACAAGTGGCAGATTTTGTATTTTAATTTACATAGTTAAAGTATGCAATTTAATTTGTGAATGAAACCTGGTAGCTAAATATGAAACTACCTTTCCTGACAGGCCCTTTTCCCCCACCTGCTCCTTCATCAGCTTCCAACTCTTACTGGGGTTGGGGACAGGGTACAGAGGGAACAGTAGCTAAAGAAGTCATGTTTAATTTACTTAGTCCCAGATAGCTATGATAATGCCGTGTCATCTTCCCTTCCTTAATTATGTCAAATATTTAATGTATTATTGTTAGAAATGGATCTGAGAGGCCCATAGGTGTGGGGTCTGTAGATGAACCATGTGCTGTTTTTTAATGAAAAGGGCACTGTCACCTCACTCTTGGACCACAAGATATCTTTCCTCTTCTTTCAAGTGTATTCCCACTCTACCAGTTCTTCAAAATCCAAGAGCATTCTTGACCTCTACCCCTTCCTTCATCTCCCAATAGATATGTCCCTTTTTGACTTAACTTTTTTCTCTCACTATCCAGCCAATAGAATAAACTCCTTGGGTGAACCGTTTTCTCTCAAGTCTCTTACCTATTTGTCCTACTATACCTATCCAGGAATTGGTCTTGGATAGGTCATACTTTTGGGCATCTGACAGAAGCATGTGCTAAATCATTCATGTGGGACAACCATATATTGCAGGGAGCACAGGATATGAAGCAATAGTTTAAAATCTCCTCTAAAACACTGGGATCAGGGCTTTTACATATAAGTTCTATCAAAACTTTCAAGGAACAAATTATCCCAGTCTTAAACTCTTCCAAAGAATTCAAAAAGAGGTAATATTCTCTTACCCATTTTATAAAGCTAGTGTAACACTGATATCAAAACCAAAGAGGCACAAAAATCCTAAAGAAAACATTTGTAAATTGAACACAACAGAATATAAAAGAGATAATAAGCCATGACCAAGTTGGATTGATTCTATGCATGCAAAGATGGTTTTATTAGAAAATTCCACAAACAAAACTCACCACACATATTAAGAAGGGGGAAAAAAAATCATAGTTGTTTTGGTAGATGAAAAAAATAGAATTTCATATAAATTCATAATTAAAAAAACAGTGTATCAGAAATGCAAGGAAACTCAATGATAGAGTACCTATAGAACACCTAGTACAAATATCATAAATGGGGAAACATTAGTACCATTCCCTTAAAAATCTGGAATGAGAGAACAATGCTGCTATTACGATTTCTATCCAACACTGTATTGGAGGTACTAGCCAATTCAACAAGAAAAATAAACTAAAATCACTGAAAAATAAATTAAAAGGACTGAAAAGGAGGAAAAAAACCCATTTCTGCAGAAGATCTAAACAGAGATTACACGATATGCGTTGGATAGGGAGATTTAATATTCATAAAAATGTCATTTCCTCCCAAAGTGTTCTATAGGTTCATTGCAATTCCAATTAAAACACTAAAAGAGTTTTCATGTTACTTGATAATCTGATTTAAAAATTCATGTGGAAGTGTAAAGGTCCAAGAATGACCAGGACACTTCTGGAAAAGAGACTTGCCCTACAAGATATCATGACTTAATATGAAG
Organism: Galeopterus variegatus; assembly: GCF_000696425.1. Classification (NCBI taxonomy): domain Eukaryota; kingdom Metazoa; phylum Chordata; class Mammalia; order Dermoptera; family Cynocephalidae; genus Galeopterus; species Galeopterus variegatus. The sequence continues at coordinate 4,270 of NW_007741894.1, forward strand.
GTACAATAATTAAGACATGTGGTAGTGGTGCAGCAACATGCAAACTGACCAATGGAATAGAACACAACTGAAGTAGACATAAGTTTTGTAAGTTTTGTATGGGACAGAGGGGATATGTCAGATCAATAGAGGAAAAGGACTATTTCATACATGGAGCTAAAAAATTGGATCTGGATTCACATGGAAAAAGAAAAATTGCATCCCCCCTTATATCATTTATTTTATTTATTTTTGGGGGGCCGGCTGGCTGGCAAAGGGAGGAACGCTGGACTTTGGTGTTATCAGCACCATGCTCTGACCAACTGAGCTAACCAGCCAGCCCTCCACCTTACATCATTTAGAAAAACCAACTCCATTGGGATTAAGAGTTTAAACGTCAAAAACAAAATGTTGATACTCTGATAAACAAAAGACCTTGCGGGCAGGGAAGGATTCCTTTTTTTTACCTTTTTTTTAAAGGAAGGATTTCTTAAACAAGACACCTCTCTCTCCGACCCCCCAAAAGCTAACAATAAACTAATTTAAAAATTCATCGTTTATGAAATTTTGTCCTTTAAAAGAACACCATATTAAGACATAAAATTCAGGGAGTCTATGAGACTACCATGTGAAAAAATATCTATGTTTTCAGCAACCTCTAATTGAGATTTAGCATTTCCTTCCATGATGCAGGTATACTGGGGGTCAGCAAACTACACCCCGCGAGCCCAAATCCACATGTCCTTGTAACTAAATCTTTATTGGCACACAGCCGCACCCATTGTTTACTGCTGTGGGTGTGTGCTGTCCCCGACAAGGGCTGAGAGTTGAGTAGCTGCAACATAGAGTATAATGCCTGAAAAGCCTAAAATATTGACGCTCCGGTCCTTTACGGAAAAACTTGGTGACCTCTGGTATACAACATAAAAATGCGTTTAAACTCCCTGAGTTCACGGGCCATCCTGAATAATATCAGCTATCATTATTTATTGATCCATTGTTTGCACGTGCTGAGAGCTCTGAATATGCCGTTGCATTCAAGCCTCAGCAACCCCACGAGACACGTTGTATTATATTGGGAAAACGAAGTTTTACAAAGCTGTCAGAATGCAACGTTTTCGCTTATCTCGCTACTTCACTGATAAGGGCTCCCCTTATCTAAACCAACCACCACCTGGTTACCCTAAAATGCCTCCTCCCCGCCGATCTCCGGTGGCGGCTTTTGGTTCTCATTTGCTACTCTCTTCTGTGGCAATAAAAAGGCGACAGGGGGACACGGGTTTCAGAGTTCACAGAGACTAGAAGGTAGCACGACCCTCCTGCGTCCCCTCTGGTTCCACCCTCATTCTCTGAGAACTCTCGGGCGGGAACGGCGGGACGCTGGGGCCGGAGACTGTGGGGACTTGGGTAGTGGCCTGTGAGAGGCACGGGAATGGCGCCCCCATCTGCCTTGTCCCGGGGGCGACCCGCACCCGGGCCGCCCGCCCACGACTGGCATTTCTCTACCTCCACAGGGCCGAGCCGCAGCAGGTGAGCCCGCACAGCAGCAGCGCCACTCCCCAGACCGACATGGCGCCGACCCCGCCTCCGCCCAACCGCCTCGGCCGCGCCCGGCCCCGCTTCCGGGAAGGAAAGTGTGCGCATGCGTGGGTGTGCATTCGCGGCTGCGCATGCGCGGGCGTGCAAGCGCGAGCCGCTACCTGGCCTCTTTCGTGTCCTGGAAGTTACGAGCTGGAAGGGGAAAATGTAAACCAGATGTTAAGGAAAGGCAGAACCGCGCTTTCCTGGAGTGAGATAGCAAAAACACTTCGAAAAATCCGAGCTGACTAAGTGAAGGTGAAACTTTTCGACGAGCGTATCTTTTTATCCCAAATCTTCGTGGGACTGTGTATGGCCAATGCAATCGCAAATGCAAATCTAGCAGTGCTCTCCGCGGAGCAGGCACTCCATAAATGATTTTTAAATTGAACAGAAATAAATGGTAACGTTGTGCTTATACCCAACAAACACTACCTCGGGCAATTGAGTACCAATAAATATGACAGCATTCTTGCTTACGACGGGTTTGTAATCTTGTGATAAAGCCAAGATAAGGTTATCAGATAGTATTATATTTGTTTACTTGTCGGTAGACCAAATAATCTGAATCCTTGAGGGCTGCAGTTCTATCTTTATGTCTCCTATGTCACCAGTGCCCCGCACAGTTTCTGTACGTTCTCAATGTTTACTGACAACGCATTGAATAGAAACAGTAAAATAAAATGCGCTCTAGGGACCATTAGACCACCTGACAGTATATATGATTTGGGAGACACTACATATAATGTGATTCTATTCCCACTTTTTTTCTGAAGCAATTTTTATCAGAACTAAACGTCATAGTTGCATTAGATCAACAGTAGGTATACGCTGGAATATAGCCACTACGGAAGCACTAAGAGAGATAGTGGAATATACTCCTGTCAGAGTAAGGGCACAGGCTCCGACTCACACTGAGTGCCAATTCAAGCCTCAGGAGATCAAGTCACCTAACCTTTAAATCCTAGGAAATGAGGATAAAATAGTATCACCTACTTTCTATGGTTGTAGGGATTTTTTTTTAAGTGCATTACAGTATCTACATATACAATATGATAGATAATTCCCTCCTCTCTGATCCTCTGTGGCTAATGTGTTAAATGAGAAGAGTTAGGACTCTACTTGATCTCTAGACTTTCAGGTCTAATGTTCTGCCCCTTATTGCCTTACTTTTGAGTTTGCCCTTTTTTGATCTCTGTCTCCATCTCTGCTTATTTCTACATCTTTACTTTCCGATTCCGAATGTACACGTTCCAAACCCATCCTGCTTGTATTTTGAAATTCCACCCTTTATATATACACGCTATCTTGTTCTTTAATAAAAACAAATCTTTAAACAAACAAACGACCCCAACGCTTTCAGAAATTGAAACCTGCGGACGGCAGACACTATGGCTCCCGACTACGCCGCTGGAAACCAAGAGCGCTGCATGCCGGGAGTTGTAGTCCGACGCTCGACCCGCACCTGCGCGCCTCTCCAGTTTGAAAGCGGGAGGAAGGCCGGGTAAGCGGGGCGTTGAGGGCGGAGCGCGCCGAAGCCCCGCCCCCTCCGCCTTCCGCTCGGGGGCCTCGCACTAGAGTGGCGCGTCCGGCCGCGGAATGGGCGTGGCCTCGGCCCCGGGTGGCGGCGGTTGCGGCCGCCAGGGCCGCTTCCTGCGGGCGCCGCTGCCGAGGGGGGCCTGCGCGGGGAGGTCATGGTCGCCCCTTGAGTGGGCTGTGGCGGAGAGCGGGGCGGGGCCTGGCTGGAGGGCGGTGGCCCGGCGGGGGCAGGGGCGGGGCCGGGCGCTGGCTCCTTCTTCCTCCGCATGTGGCTGGCGGGAGCCGAGCAGCTCGGTTCGCGCACTCTTGGCCGGTCGCGTCTCTTCACGCCGCTGGAGCCATGGCCAACCCGGTGACATCCTCCGTGCCCAACGGCGACTGCGGCCGCTCCCGGGCGCGGCCCGGAGGGAACCGGGTGACGGTGGTGCTCGGCGCGCAGTGGGGTGACGAAGGCAAAGGGAAGGTGGTGGACCTGCTGGCGCAGGACGCCGACATCGTGTGCCGCTGCCAGGTGAGGCGACGGGGCTGTGACGGGAAGCGACGCCCGGGAGCTCGGGCTGCCCTGTTGCTAGTGCCCGGGGAACTCGGGCCCAGAATCCGGATCCGCCGGCCCAAGTGTGGTGTCACCTTGAGGTTCTCTCCTCTCGCTGTGAGCTCCGGCGACGTGGAGAAATGGCGGGAGGTCGGGGACCCCTGACCTGGGGTCTTGGATGAAGCCGTGGGTGTCTCTGGAGGAACATGCGGGTTGGCGGGGAGCCTTCGAGAGAGTCGCGATGCCCGGGGAGTTGCAGCTTTCGCCCTGGGGACCAGTGGGGAAGGGATGCGGCCCGAGCTTAAGGAGCTGCATCCCGAGGCCTGTCCCCGACTACAGGCGGGGACCTGGCGCGGCCGCAGAACCTACCCATCACCCACCGTCCCCGGGCGGCCGAGTGGGAGTGGATTGTTCCGAAATGCCCTGAAATCCAGACTCACCACTCCCCCACCTGCAGGCCTGGGGCGTGCAGTGCTTTGCCTGCTCCCATCCACTTGGTTGACACCAGAACCCGCCTCTGGGCTTGGAACTGGTTAAGGGCCCAGGTTTTGTTTGTTTATTTTACTCGGTATTCTGTAAGTTAATATTAAGGGGAGATTGTTTTTACTCGTTGGTCGCAGAGGAAGGAATCCGCCTCTGTTAAAGAGAGCGAGGCTAGCAAAGACGTGGATGTCAGATCGGGGATTTAGAAATATTTACGTCGTTATGGTCACATTGAAAGTGAACTTTCGGGAAATAAGAGTGGTAATGTACTTCCTAACAGGAGACACGTGGTTTTTAGTGTAAGCTCTCTTCCTATTTGTGGTTTGCTTTGAAGCAGCCTAGAGGCTAGGCTCACATAACTGTCCCCAATTTCAGAATTCGAAATAGATGAGAAATAACCACGTTCAAAACAAAATGTAGTGTAATATGTGAAGTTAACTGCTGTCTGTTCAGGTTGCAAGGGTATTTCTTATTCCTGAACATACATGGCATAATATGATGATATCATGTTGTGGGTGTTCTAACAAGTTAGTAGGCGCACTTGATTGGAAGCTTTCTACCTAAAATTGAATACCATTTGAGCATGCAGAAACAGGGAAATTACAGGTATACAAAAAGCTAAATGCATCTATGGTGTGCCTTATCTTGTTTTTGTTTTGTTTTGGTTTTTGCCTGCAGAAACCCACCCTGTGCATTCCTTGGCTAAGATAACTGTTGATCCAACCATCTCTCCCTAACTTCCAGCCTTCTATTCCTCCACACCTCTGGCAACCACACTCCTTACTTAATAGCACTCCTCAATGTGTTGCCATTGAATTTCTGCCACACACTGCCTTAGGAACTGCTAATGAAGCCCAGCCTTCACCTTGCTTTTTGTCTTAAAATGAGATCTGGCCATTCTTTGGGGGAGAAGGTGTAATGAGAATAGGTCTTGCTGAGTAGAGAGGGGGAGAGAGGCTAAGGCCTGTTCTGTCTCCTTCATTCTGTGGTTCTTGACATCCCCATTACCTGGAAATAGTAGTGCTCAGGTTGAGCTACATTATGGGTTGTGTATTTGTCCGTTTTTGACTTACAACAAAATACTTGGAACTGGGTAATTTATAAAGAAAAATGAAATTTATTGCTTACAGTTTCTGAGGCTGGGAAATCCAAAGTCCATCTGGTGGTGACAGCAGTGACTCGGGTCTCACACTGCAAGATGGTGGAAGCAGAGAGAGAGAGAGACCCTCTTTGAAAGCCCTCAGAACCACTGGGGACTAAGTTTCTAATGCATAAAACTTGGGGAACACAATTCAAGCTTCAGGGAGTTTTGGGGGGACATAATTCAATCTACTTCAGGTTGTAAGAAGGCTTTGGGAACATAATCATTGCAGCACTTATTCTAAAGGATCCTCAATTCTTAAATTATGTTGAAAAATATTAGAGTTAGTTTGTAGAGTGGAGGTGTTATTATGTTACTGAGAAAGTAGTCTTGAAGGAGGTTGTTGACCAATCTGATATGATGCTTTTGGAAAATTTAGAGAAGTGATTGAGAAGGAACCAAGTTTGGCTTAAGAATGTTAGCTGAAGTTAGTGGAAAGACCAATGAGCAAGCTTGTTAGGCAGACTTTCTTCACCTGTAAACTTTTGACATACTGCCTTTTTATTGTAATCTTTGTATTCCTCTAGTGCCTTTTAAGAGCTCATCATTAGGATTTTTATTAGTCTTGTTAGTGAAAAGTAGACAAGTAACAGATAGTTTTAAGCATATCTCTTTTGTGACTCACCTTGGTGACTATATTATTTGATTGGCCCTATTAAGCTGGTAACTACTTAATAAAGTTCTCCGAGGTTATAAAATTGAAGATATGGAATGTTGAAATTCTTAATGAGTGTGTTTAGAGAGCTGGGAAAAGTCAACGTTAAGAAAGACATTTGAACTTGAATTGCCTTGTTTGATGTTTCAAGTTTTATGTGTTATTGAAAATATGTCCTTTGTTAGAGTTTGATATATCTTTTGCCATATCCACATCATGAACTCAAATTTTATACATCGTTGTTTTTCCAAAAGTGGTATACACGTGATATATTCATCTTTCAACAGTGGAATCTTAAAATAAGGAATCTCTCCCAATATAAAATATAGTTTTAAATATAGTTTTAAAAAGAAAAGCTGACATTGCATTTAACTATATATTTAAATATATTTATATTTTAATGCATAAAATGCCTTTTTGAAAAGAATAGATTCAAAGCTAATGGTACTTAAGGCCTATGTCCTTTAGGTTCAGGATTTATGAGAAGTTGTTTATAACTTGGTAGGTACTCTCCATCCATAAATATGTGCATAGGACTTGCATTAAAGGACAACCACTACTGATGGCTTAATTTTAAATCAATATGTCTTTTAGGAAAAAAGGAGAAGAATTAAATACAGGACCAACTCCAGACACAGGTCATTTATCCAATAAACACACGTGGAGTATCTACAGGGGACCACTTAGCCCTGTAGTCAAAAAGCTGAAAAAGGCAGGGGTTGTACCCACAAAGAGCTGTCAGTCTAATGGACAGCTGCTGTGTAAACAAGTATGACCAGGTGAGAATGGAGATGGGTACTAGCATAGGTTTTTCAAAGGGTTAAAGTATGGGATCAGGAAAGCCCCTTTCCGGCTGCACAGAAGTGGTTTTATTAGGAAGCCTATTACTGTTTTTTCCTCCCAAAATTCTCTCAAAATAAAATACTATGCTTTTTTTTCTTTATTTTGTTGAGTAGAAACTACAGAGACTTTTTAACTATAACAGTTTATATCAGGCCTTAAGCATGGACTGACTCATTGTTCTTGAAGAAAGAAAGCTTGCTAGTCTTGGCTATGACAGGTGTAAAGTTACCCGTGATCAGGAACGGCTAGAGCAGTATTTCCTATGTATTCTTTATCCAGAGTTTTGAAGTCAATATAAAGAGAAAATATTAACTAAAATTAATTGTAAGAGGAGGTTTATTGTATCACTTGCTATATATAAAATCTTGCCATAAAAATAAATACAATGAAAAAAAAGTTACTAATTTGTAGCTAGATGTAGCTAGATGCTAGTATCTGCTGAAAGCTATGAAACCAGCTATTTGTAAGTAATAAAGAAGTGTAAAAGACATACCAACAGCGAACCGAGATTTTCTCCTTGAAATAGTCAAAAAAAGAGAAAGATAATTTAAATGGAAATAACTTCAGTATTATTTAATGCCTTGACCTTGTACAGCTAAAATGATCTCTCAGGGCCAGCCCGTGGCTCACTCGGAAGAGTGCGGTGCTGATAAAATGATCTCTCAGACCACTTCCTGTAATTTTGAAGATGGTGTATAATTAGCATTCAAGGTAAAGCATTCTTCCAGGTTCATAACAATTGATGTTTCTGTGTTTCCTATCAGGGTTGCTTTTATATAGTGTATAGTGTTTCCCAAGTACAAAAGAACTTATCAATGCCTATATACTTGGTTAAACCTTGCTCTTTTTGATTACTGTGCTTTCTCCACTAGAATATAAATTTTCTCAAAAGGGGGACTTGTTTCTTTTTGTTTTCTTCCATGGTACCTAGTAGTACTATGTGAGACAGAGGAAGTACTCAACAGTTGTTTACTGGGTGGCTGGATCACCCCTAGAAGTTTCTTTGAAATCAGTAGTTTAACCCTTTCCTGTAAATTATTTTAACTTCTCTCTGGATGATTTAATTGACTGTTGGCATGAATTTAAGGTGGAATCCCCAATATTCCTTGGATCAACATTTGTTATTTAGTATTTTAACTAGTATTTTTTACATTGTACCATTATGTTCCAAGGCTTTAGTTGTTTACACTGAAGCGTTATCTCTTGTAACTATTAGAAAATAGATAATATTTATATCAGCTTTGTGTATCTCCTCAACATATTTCAGTTGAATGCTGTGTAGTTCTAGTAAATAGTTTTTCTCTGCTGATGGCAGTAGATCTCAAAGTTTGGTTACCCAATGAGGCTGTCTCAAGTTGTTCACTATTTAAG
>NW_007741894.1:12972-15511 GCF_000696425.1 Galeopterus variegatus
GGCAGTAGATCTCAAAGTTTGGTTACCCAATGAGGCTGTCTCAAGTTGTTCACTATTTAAGTCTATTGTATTAGTATAGATGATATACCATCATCTGTTTTTGAGGCATGAGTTTTTAAATTATGTGAGACCATCTCAGTGGCATCTGATCAAGATTATTGTTTCTTACATTTTGATGGGAATGGATGGGTTGGTTGGATAGATTCAAGTATATCTGGGAAAAATTATTGCCCAGAACAAATCTAGAGTGAACCAGTAAATGGATATGTACTTAATAGGTCACTTACTGTAACTGGATACAAATCCAGCTATGTTATCTCTTAGGGACTGTGTCGGATTTTGATACCAAAGATTAGTGTGGATGAGCTACATATTGATAAGGGAAGATTGGTGACCATTAAAACAGTTTTATCAATAGAAAAAGGGACATTGAAATATCCAGTATTGCCTAGTGAAAGCAATGAAAAGAACAGTAAATAAATGGGAGTTCCCATGGCTGCTCTGGCTCCGGGATGGAAGGGTTCTTTACATTGACCCAACTTTTAATTATATTTAATTCAATGTAATAAAATTCTCTTAAAAAATAGACTGCATGTAATTTTTAAAAATGGGATTTTTGTCTGTATCAAGCTTTTAAAATCCCTTTTAAAGGAAGGATTTTATTAGTGATTAAAAAAAAAACTTCTGACTTGAGATCTGTCTGAAGTTCGATTTCAATGTGTGTTTAAGGAAATACCTTCATGAATATAATGATGAGGCAAATTTTTATCAAGCATTTACAAAGAGCCGCATAACATCATTGGTTTATATTCATTTTTTGGTTGCATATCTCATCCTCCCATCTGTGAACCTGGTTTAGTGGGTATGTACATTAGAGTTTGGTACCTAGAGTATAAAGCTTCTTAATTAGGAGCCTGAGATCCTCCAAGCCACTTTCATTGTGAGTTGTTTCATAGTGTCAATTTAAGGTATAACAAATTCAAGGTACCAGAGATTTTTGTCATTTTTGTGTGTGTGAAACTGGAAGGTAACCATAATGATGTAAGGTAAAGTGGATATCTTTAAACATAAGTAAGCAGTGCTCTTGGATATCTTTGCCAAAAAGAAATTCAGATACCCTGTATATGTTTTCTCTTCCTATCTAATGTGTCTGGTTGCTGCTGAATAGTTTAATTTGATCAACTTACTGATAGTAACTTAACCTGCTCTACTTGGAATCATAAGCTAATTGCAGTTATATGAATGCTTTCATAAAAGAACAGTCATCCTTGTTTATATGTACGTTATTGCTATGGGTTGACAAGTGCTTTAGTTTCNAGCAGCATAAATAATAATAAGCATTGACTCAAAGATTGGTAGGTTCTTAAGCTTGAAAACTCTAGAACCCTTTTTTGATTGTTGGAATAGTCCAAGGGCAGGGTGTCTGAGGCACTGCTGCTCTCAGCAGTAGTTCATAGTGGTAACTCTTGACTTCTTGATTGATGTTCATTTTGACCTTTCCAATTACAGCACAGTGTTCATGTATTCAGAGCAGAAAGAACAAAGAGAAGACACACAGACTATTTTGGAGGTCTAACTAAGTGGCCTGAGAAATGCCCCTAGGCTCTGCGCATGAAATTGTTAGCCCATGACACTTAGGCCACTATTGCTGGAAAAGAGATATCATTGTTTCAGGTTTATAACACTGTCAAGAGGTCCTTCACCACCTCCATCTCCTCTACTAGACCAGGAATGCACCCCCAGGGAGTGAAGAAGGGAGTGATTTGGGAGGGGGAAGTCCTGATAGCAACCTAAGTTTAGAACCAATCAGTAGTCACTTTTGCAGACTAATGTTATTTATTTCCCTTCCAAATTTTTTTTTTTTTTTTAATCTCCCCTGGACCTTTGGAGCTTCTTAGTTAGAAACTTACACATATTAACATTTCCTGATCCAGTGTTTTATTCTAGAATTGGGCTTGACGGTCTCTGGTTCTGAGGAGCCAGGAAAAGAAACTTCAAAACTCTTGTCTTCTGTCTTCCTTAAACTTAACATCAAATTAGGAAGAAAAGGTGTGCATGATGGTTACAAAATAAATACTATATTACATCATTGTGTATCCTGCAGTACCGTGTTTTAAACTATTGTCCTTGACAGCATAAAATGTTATTAAAATTTAGCAGTTAATCATTTTTATATTGTCACTAGTACAGGATGTGAACTCAGAGAGCCAGGTATGTACATACTATGTTGTAATAAGTTTGTTTTGTGAATCATGTGGATTCTTTGTTGGCAAGCAATGAAAAGAAACTATCTTAAGCAAAATGGGGATTTGTTTGAAGGAAGAGCAGGATGATCTAGCCTTCAGGTGGCCCAAGACCAAGGCTGCTCCTGGGATTTCAGCAAGCAGAATTGGCAGCCTTTCTCTTTAATATGCTTCTGTTAGGTGACGGGCATCTCAAACTCCTTCTTTCCTGGCTATTCAAAATCAAATTCCCAAGGGAGATGAGTTGATTGGCTCAGGCAGGACCAGATTTCCCTGTCTGGATCAGTCACTGGCCG
>NW_007741894.1:16064-20539 GCF_000696425.1 Galeopterus variegatus
GGGGGGGGGGGGGGGTGATTACTAGATTTGCAACATAAGAGGAAAGAAAATGGGCTGAACATACAAAAGCTACAGCTGACCTGGACTTAATTTCATACAGGAAAATAAGGTATGAGGAAACATTCTTTCTGGGTTGTTCTTATTTGTAAATTGTTTTCCAGCTAATGTGCTGTAGACTTCTAGTGCTTTTCTGGGGGGATTATGTTTGGAGTTAAATTGGATTTTGTTATTTTAATTATAATTTAAAAATGAAAATTAGCTATATATTGATTTTATAAAACTAAAGTAATACATCAGAAACTTTGCTTTTCAGCTTTGGTAACACAGATTAGTTCTACTTTTTGTATTTCTATTGTAATGTCTCAGCTCTAGGATGGGATACATTTTTTTTCTTGGTTATTAAGAAGTTTATTTAACATTTTATTTATATTTAATCTTAATGTAAGAGTAGTCAAAGAAAATTGGTAAAATATAACCATAGTAGGGGATGTTTTTTGACTGTAATGAGAGCTAGTTGAATTTTCTTTCATATATTTATTCTTCACTTTAATACAATTAACTTGCGTTTATTCTTGCTGTTTAATATAAGAACATCATATAAGGCATTATAAGCTTATGTTTTTCCTCAAAGAAACTTGCCATGTAACATGCAGGCAGTTTTGGACTCACACTGGTTTATTTTTTTGTTTCTTGGGGTTTTGGGGGGTATATTTCAAAATTAAAAATGGTTCAAAATAATTAAGATGTCTGTGAATCATTAAAGAAATATTTTCTTTATTGATATAATTTATCCAGGAGACAATATTGAGATTCCACAGTTCTTTGTACAAGTATTAATTGAATGTATTCTATTATTTTTAGTTAAGTAATATAGAGCATACAGCTATGGCAATTAAAAATATTCGTTAAATGCTACATGAATGAGGGGGATCGTAAGTATTACTGCAGTTTAGCAAAGGGGTGGGGGTAGTTCCATGTAACTGTTAATAAGAATAATGATTAATGATGTCTTTTAAATAACTTACTGAGTTTGGTTTGGAGAAAATGTTGATTGAAAAGGGAAGTACGTCTCTCTTAAAAGCAGAACAACAACTTGGGCTGGTCGGTTAGCTGAGTTGGTTAGGGTGTGGTGCTGATAGCACCAGGCTCCAGAGTTTGATCCCTGTACTGGCCAGCCACCAAAAAAAGAACAGTAGAATAACAAAAAAGTTTCTCCCATCGTTTATTTGTTACTATCTGACCTCCCCAGTGCTACTTAAACATGATGCAACAAACATGTCCTTGCTGTTGCTCATCCCGGTGCGTACTGCACAGAGTCGCCCTTGTAATTTGTAGGTAGGAGAGTGAGGTGGTGGTTGGCAATGGTGCTTATGGACAGAATCTCTTGTTTTGCTTTCTGCTAATATATGTGACCTCTCCTGGGACCAGTATAATCTGTGTATGAAGACAATCGCCTAAGCCCTTTAAGGTAAATTTTGTGTATTCCACACAATCTACAAATATTTTAGGTTAGCATCCAAATAGGCCCTTCAGTTTTGAAGCTTGGGGCAGGATAGGGAGAGGTTGGTTAATGGATACAAAATTACAGTTCAGTAGAATAAGTTCTAGTGGTCTACAGCAGTGTTAGGTGTCTGTAATTAACAGTGATATAGTGTATGTTTTTAAATGGCTAGAAGAGAGGAACTTAAATGCTTTTATCACAAATAAATGACAAATTTTCGTGGTGATGGGTAAGCTAATTACCCTGATTTGATCATCACACATAAATTGTACACAGAAATTGAAATGTACAATTATTAGTTGTTAATTTTAAAAAGTTAAAAATTGGAAACTTCGTCTGTTGCACTTTATTAAACCATAACAATATTCTAAAACTTATTTCATATATAGATTACCTCATCAAGAAACTCCTTATGAGTAGCTCTTTCTCCATTCACCTCTGGACCCTTCTACACAGTGTGTGTTTCAAGATTAAAAGTTATCATACCCCAACTCCCCCACAGGGCACTAGTGACCAAGTGTAAATAAGCCCTTATATTTTCTACCCTAAGTCTAGGTTAGGGTTAGTATTTAATCATATTTCCATAGACAACTAAACAACTTAAATATAACAGTCTTTAATATGACATTGAATATTTAAAAAACGTTGGTTAATATGTGAGGGTACTTTAAAAAGTTTATGGAAAGATTTGTATTTTTTAATTCTATTTTTTCATGAACTTTTTGAAGTACCATCGTATTTGAGTGAGTAAGCTTTGCACTAAAGTGTGATTTCAACTCTTTATGGCTGAACTTTTCCATTTTCCGGCCTTAGTTACCTATAAACTTGGGCAAACTTAAGGAATTAAGCCAATTTACCCCCAGAGTCAGCTATCACAACCAATCTTTCTAAATATACGTATATTGTGCAGCCATCACCTCTTCATTATGTTTACTGCCATCATTACTGCCTGTCTTGGTAAAATATTAGCTCAGAGAGTAGGCTTTTGTTACACAACAAGAGCATTGCCATGTACTACCAAGTTAATTTTTTCCCAAATGAGTATATTAGTATATTGATAAAAATTTTGTATAAACTGGGAGACTTACTTTAGGGGTCTACTCCAGAAATTACAGAGTAGTTTGTTTTTTATATTAAGCAAATGATAGATTATTTTTAAACCTGGTTTTTTACCTACGATGAATACAGTATGCTCAGGCCAGAAACCTGGGAGCCGTCTTCCTCACACCTCTCTCTGCAAGTATTCCCCCTTCAGAGCCAAGACTACAAGTTGCTTCCAGAATAATCTCAAATCCTTCTGCTTCTCTTCACTTCTTCTCCCATTCTAGTCCAAACCCACATCAGTCTCATCTGGAGCCCGACGTGAGTTCACTGCATGTACTCTGGGTCCCTTTTAGTCTGTTCTCTATACAACAACCAGTTGTGATGTTTTTAAAAGAGAAGCTTGATAACTCCCCGGCTTAAAACTGCTTCCATGGTGTCCCATGCTTTTAGGACAAAGTCCAGAATCCTAGAAAGATCAGAATGGTCTGATTTTTATTCTTGCCTCCTTCGATACTCTTTGCAGTTCCTTGCCCTTGCTGCAGGACTGGAAAAGCCCTCTCCTCCTCCTCTCCCCGTCTCCTCTCCTCCACGTCTCCTCTCCCCTTCTCCTCTCCTCCACGTCTCCTCTCCCCTTCTNACTCTTCCTCTCCTCCTCCTCTCCCCTTCTCCTCTCCTCCACGACTCCTCTCCTCTCCTCCACGTCTCCTCTCCCTTTCTCCTCTCCTCCACGTCTCCTCTCCCCTTCTCCTCTCCTCCACGTCTCCTCTCCCCTTCTCCTCTCCTCCACCTCTCCTCTCCTCTCCTCCACGTCTCCTCTCCTCTCCTCCACCTCTCCTCTCCTCTCCTCCACGTCTCCTCTCCTCCACGTCTCCTCTCCTCTCCACCACTTCTCCACGTCTCCTCTCCTCTCCTCCATGTCTCCGCTCCTCTCCTCTTCTCCTCTCTTCTGCTCTCCTCTCCTCTCCTCCACGTCTCCTCTCCCCTTCTCCTCTCCTCCACGACTCCTCTCCTCTCCTCCACGTCTCCTCTCCCCTTCTCCTCTCCTCCACGTCTCCTCTCCCCTTCTCCTCTCCTCCACGTCTCCTCTCCCCTTCTCCTCTCCTCCACGACTCCTCTCCTCTCCTCCACGTCTCCTCTCCCCTTCTCCTCTCCTCCACGACTCCTCTCCTCTCCTCCACGTCTCCTCTCCCCTTCTCCTCTCCTCCACGACTCCTCTCCTCTCCTCCACGTCTCCTCTCCCCTTCTCCTCTCCTCCACGACTCCTCTCCTCTCCTCCACGTCTCCTCTCCTCTCCACCACTTCTCTCCACTTCTCCACGTCTCCTCTCCTCTCCTCCATGTCTCCGCTCCTCTCCTCTTCTCCTCTCTTCTGCTCTCCTCTCCTCTCCTCCACTTCTCCTCTCCTCCACGTCTCCTCTCCCCTTCTCCTCTCCTCCACGACTTTCCGCTTCTCCACTTCTCCTCTCCACTTCTCCACTTCTCCTCTCCTCCACTTCTCCTCTCCTCTCTTCTGCTTCTCCTCTCCCCTTCTCCCCTTCTCCTCTCCTCCCCTTCTCCTCTCCCCTTCTCCACTTCTCCTCTCCTCCACTTCTCCTCTGCCCTTCTCCACTTCTCCACTTCTCCTCTCCTCCATGTCTCCTCTCTTCCGCTTCTCCTCTCCACTTCTCCACTTCTCCTCTCCTCCACTTCTCCACTTCTCCTCTCCTCCATGTCTCCTCTCTTCCGCTTCTCCTCTCCACTTCTCCACTTCTCCTCTCCTCCACTTCTCCTCTCCACTTCTCCACTTATCCTCTCCTCCACTTCTCCTCTCCTCCACTTCTCCTCTCCTCCACTTCTCCTCTCCTCCACTTCTCCCCTCCACTTCTCCTCTCCTCCACTTCTCCTCTCCTCCACTTCTCCTCTCCTCTCTTCTGCTTCTCCTCTCCCCTTCT
>NW_007741894.1:21520-23612 GCF_000696425.1 Galeopterus variegatus
CTCCTCTCCTCCACTTCTCCGCTTCTCCTCTCCACTTCTCCTCTCCTCCACTTCTCCTCTCCACTTCTCCACTTCTCCTCTCCTCCACTTCTCCTCTCCTCCACGTCTCCTCTCCTCCACGTCTCCTCTCCTCCACTTCTCTCCTCCTCTCCTCTCCTCCACTTCTCCTCTCCACTTCTCCTCTCCTCCACTTCTCCTCTCCTCCACTTCTCCTCTCCTCCACGTCTCCTCTCCTCCACTTCTCCTCTCCTCCACGTCTCCTCTTCTCCACTTCTCCTCTCCTCCACTTCTCCTCTCCACTTCTCCACGTCTCCTCTCCTCCACGTCTCCTCTCTTCCACTTCTCCTTTCCTCCAAGTCTCCTCTCGTCCACTTCTCCACGTCTCCTCTCCTCTACGTCTCCTCTCTTCCACTTCTCCACGTCTCCTCTCCTCTCCTCCACTTCTCTCCTCCTCTCCTCCACTTCTCTCCTCCTCTCCTCCACTTCTCTCCTCCTCTCCACTTCTCCACGTCTCCTCTCCTCTCCTCCACTTCTCTTCTCCTCTCCTCCACTTCTCTTCTCCTCTCCTCCACTTCTCTCCTCCTCTCCACTTCTCCACGTCTCCTCTCCTCTCCTCCACGTCTCCACTCCTCTCCTCTTCTCCTCTCTTCTGCTCTCCTCTCCTCCACTTCTCCTCTCTTCCACGTCTCCTCTCCTCTCCTCCACTTCTCTCCTCCACGTCTCCTCTCTTCCACGTCTCCTCTCTTCCATTTCTCCATGTCTCCTCTCCTCCATGTCTCCGCTCCTCTCCTCTTCTCCTCTCTTCTGCTCTCCTCTCCTCCACGTCTCCTCTCCTCCATGTCTCCGCTCCTCTCCTCTTCTCCTCTCTTCTGCTCTCCTCTCCTCTCCTCTCCTCTCCTCCACGTCTCCTCTCTTCCGCTTCTCCATGTCTCCTCTCCTCCACGTCTCCTCTCCCCCACTTCTCCTCTCCCCCACTTCTCCTCTCCTCCACGTCTCCTCTCTTCTGCTTCTCCATGTCTCCTCTCCTCCACGTCTCCTCTCCCCAATTCTCCTCTCCCCTTCTCCATTTCTCCTCTCCCCCACTTCTCCTCTCCACGTCTCCTCTCTTCCACTTCTCCACGCCTCCTCTCCTCCCCCTCCCCACCCCATGAGACATGCCTCTTTCTCAAGGAGACCTTGTATCTTTCAGACTGAGATAAATTCTTCTGTTATATGTTCTCCTAGTACCTTGTACTTTTCACTTATAAAGCTTAGCACAGTTGTAATAATATATCATGTAATTCTTTGTGTAATTGTTTTGCCTTTCTATCCTATTAGCTCAGAAAGGGCCATGTCTTATTTCTTCATCATCATTATTCCAGAAATCAATAGACTCTACCAAATAATAGATGCACAAGGAATATTTGTTGAATAAGTAAATTGAAAAAAAACCAACAGAAACCTGCTTTTGCTTAGATAAAAATGTTATTGGTTATTTGTCTCTGTTACCAATACTTTATAACAGTTTAATTAAAAATTTATTAAATTTAGTAATTTATGACAATTTAGAATTAAACAATTACAATAATAACAAATTAGCATTTTCCTGGGTACTAACGAAATTTTAATGTACTTCATACTCTTAAAAGATTTTTCCTGAAGTTTGGAATAGATTTCCTNCTTCTCCACGTCTCCTCTCCTCTCCTCCACGTCTCCACTCCTCTCCTCTTCTCCTCTCTTCGGCTCTCCTCTCCTCTCCTCCACTTCTCCTCTCCTCCACTTCTCTCCTCCTCTCCACTTCTCCACGTCTCCTCTCCTCTCCTCCACGTCTCCTCTCCTCTCCTCCACTTCTCTCCTCCTCTCCACTTCTCCACATCTCCTCTCCTCTCCTCCACGTCTCCGCTCCTCTCCTCTCCTCCTCTCTTCTGCTCTCCTCTCCTCTCCTCCACTTCTCCTCTCCTCCGCGTCTCCTCTCTTCTGCTTCTCCACTTCTCCTCTCCTCCGCTTCTCCACGTCTCCTCTCCTCCACTTCTCCACTTCTCCTCTCTTCCGCTTCTCCACGTCTCCTCTCCTCTCCTCCACTTCTCTTCTCCTCTCCTCCACTTCTCTTCTC
>NW_007741895.1:0-837 GCF_000696425.1 Galeopterus variegatus
GTTAAACCAAGTTTCTTTACCCCTCTAGGCCTATCTCATGTTGAGCGGAGAAGATAAACTGATGTAACACAAATGGCAGCTAATTACAAAAATCAGTTCTTGTAACAACTCGAAAGAGGATCTGGGTTTAAATGAGGTAAACAAGCGGGGTTGTGTGTTCCTCATTTTTAGATGGCAAACTGAAATGTCACAGGGTGTGCTCCCAGCTGTCAGCTTCTAATCTAATTAGACAGGATAATTGGGGAGGCTGAGCTTGCTGACGGCTGACATACACATTAGTCTAATTTCATTCACTCTAAAGTGACTCTGGCGACATCCAGCTTCTCCTGTCACCATGCAGCCTAGAAGGCTTCTGAACTCACAGACAAAACTGTGGTTTGGTGCAAGAGATGGTTTCTGAGTATAGAGACTGTTGCTAAAGGGGGCTGGGAGAGCATGGGGGCCGGGGGCCCCAGGGGTTACGCTATCCAAACTGTAAAAGTAAAGTAACAGAAAAGACCGTTTTTGATTTGATGCAATAGAAGTGTAGACTAGATTGCTAATGAGTTATCAAAAAATATCTCTTTGGTTACTTTTAATGACAGGCAGTGAACAGAGCTTAAGTTTATAGAATGTGGCCTTTTAGAGACCTGTTGGCACAAATAGCTAAGGATGATTTATCGCTGTCTTTTAAGTTATTCATCTGCCAGGCTGATAGTCAACCTGGATACACTGGACTGGCCTTCTGGCTATTCTGACTGGTAGACCAGCTGTGCCTGGGTCATCTTGGCTATTAAATATTTTTAATAGCACCCCATTGTATTAATTTTCTATTGCTGCTGTTACAAACTACCACAA
>NW_007741895.1:6023-6239 GCF_000696425.1 Galeopterus variegatus
CAACCCTATGAGCTGATTCAAACACCGTTGATGACCATTTCCAACTTTTGCTATTTTACTCTGAGATTTTAGGGGAAACCCAAGTTAAGTGTCCCTGTGCACTTCACAAAGTTCTTTGAAGATGCTCGGAGCTCAATTTTACCGCCCAGGGTTTTGTTAAACCAAGTTTCTTTACCCCTCTAGGCCTATCTCATGTTGAGCGGAGAAGATAAACTG
>NW_007741895.1:11473-12140 GCF_000696425.1 Galeopterus variegatus
TGAGGGTTGCGATCCGTTGCCGGACACGAAAAAAGACAAAAAGGAAAAAAAAAAAATGTTTAGAACTTTCTATACAGTGCTAGGCATTTTGGCCACTTCACCTATATGTACTTACTCACTAAATTCTACACTGGAGCCTTGTTTTAACATTCTGCTTTTATACCATGGAATTCAATAGTTTAAGATGGGTCACCTGCCTTGGACACCGTCCAGTGGCATTTAATACTGGAAGGACCCCCCACTATAAAGCCATTTTAAATCTCTGTTCAAAAACCTTGTTAAGCCTTCTGTACAAATTTATTGTTTGAAACTGTTCTGTAGAAATACAGGCCTTCCTGAGAGCCGTTTCTCAAGCTATCTCTTGTAAGGCGGTTTGTACAAGTTGTAAGTCATTCAGTCGTTGTAACAAGAAGTCATAATGAAATCTGCAGCAACACCAGGCTTGTAGCTAGAACTGAGAATAGCCATGGAGAGAGAGGTGTTTCATTCCCTTTAAAGTCACAGTTGAAATTTACTGCCTTCTGCACCACCTCTGTATAATACCCTGTAACCTATAAAATTCCCATGTGTTTTATTTCTAAGTCACATCATGGGTGTATCCATTTTCAACCCTATGAGCTGATTCAAACACCGTTGATGACCATTTCCAACTTTTGCTATTTTACTC
>NW_007741895.1:17206-17651 GCF_000696425.1 Galeopterus variegatus
TCTCAAGTGGCATTATACAGAGAAAATCGGAAAGTAGACTTGGGTGAAAAAAGACTGAAATAGAAGGTGTCTACCAAGCAGTGAGCTGGTGCTTCCTTCCGGGGAACTGGGAGAAGGTTAAGCTGGAAAAATAATAAACAGCAGCAAGAGGCTAGAATCGGAAGACAGCAGGGGACACATATGGATTGGGTCAGAGAAAGAGCTGCAGGGTAAGAGGGAACGCAGGGAAAAACTGAGAGGGCGGCGTTGTGGAAAATGGTGTGTGGCTGCAATAGGGAAACAGGGAAATAGGATGTCAGGGTAGGCCACAGAGGTCGAAGTTAACGCAGTGATGGGTGGGACCGGGGGCGGGCTGTCTCCGTCACCTAAGGTGAGGCTGTGGCCGGTGATGGGAAAGACATCGGCTCTGAAATCTCTTTGGTTTCTCCAAAGTGTTAGTGACACC
>NW_007741895.1:23329-23611 GCF_000696425.1 Galeopterus variegatus
CTTGTGTTGTTTGTTCAGTACCCATCGAGAAGGCCATACATTTTTCTCTCCTTTATTAATATGGTGAATTACATTGTATTGGATACCTGAGACTGCCTTAACGAAGTACCATAAATTTGGGGTGGAGGGGGAGTTACATGACAAAAACTTATGGTCTCACAGTTCTGGAGGCTGGAAGGTGTTGGCAGGGTGGGTTCCTCTGAGGACCCTGAGGAAGAATGCATGTCATGCCTCTCTCCTAGCTTCTGGCAGCCTCGACGCCCCTCAGGTTGTAGACGATCA
>NW_007741896.1:0-10283 GCF_000696425.1 Galeopterus variegatus
AAGTTGTTGCCATATCTAACGTCATTTAGGTTTTCTCTTACGTTATCTTCTAGGATTTTATAGTTTTGCATTTTACATTTAGGTCTATGACCCATTTTTAGTTAATTTTTGTGATGGGTGTAAGGTCTGTGTCTAGATTCTTTTTTTTTTTTTTTGCATGTGAATGTCCAGTTGTCTCAGCACCATTTGCATTGTGTTGCCTCTGCTCGTTTGTCAAAGATCAGTCGATTATTTTTATGTAGGTCTATTTCTGGACTCTCCGTTCTATTCCATTGATATATTTTTCTATTCCTTTGCCACTATTACACTATCTTGATTACTGTAGCTTTATAGTAGGTCTTGAAGTTGGGTAATGTCAGTTCTCTAAGTTTGTTCACCTCCTCCAGTGTTAGGCTGCTATTCTCGGTCTTTTGCCTTTCCTTATTAACTTTAGAATCAATTTGTCAATATCCATAAAACAACTTGTTAGGATTTTTATTGGGATTTCACTGAATTGATATATCATGTTGAGAAAAACTAACATCTTGACAATATTGAGTCATCATATTCGTCAACATGTAATACCTCTTCATTTATTTAGTTCCCCTTTGATTTCTTTCATTAGAGTTTTGTAGTTTTCCTCACATAGATCTTGTATATATTTTGTTAGATTTAATACCTAAGTAATTTATTTTGGGGGGGCTAATATAAATGGCAATGTGTTTTAAATTTCAAATTTCTACTTCCTCATTTCTTGTATATAGAAAAGTGATTGACTTTTGTGTATTAACCTTGAATCCTGCAACCTTACTATAATCGCTTACTAGTTACAGAAGTTTTTTGTTTTTTGGTTTTTTTGGTCAATCCAAATTTTCTACATATACAAGTGTACATCAAAAAGTCCATAGAAAGATTTGTATCATTTTTTAATTCTATTTTTTCACAAACTTTTTGAAGTACTCTTATGTAATTATGTCATCTTTGAAAAAAGAGAGTTTTATTTCTTCCTTGGCACTCTGTATATCTTTTATTTCCTAGTCTTGTTTTATTGCACCAGCTAGGACTTTCAGTACAGTGTTGAAAAGCAGTGGTGAGAAGTGATATCCTTGGCTTGTTCCTGATTTCTTGATCTTAGTGGGAAAGATTTGAGTTTATCATCATTAAGCATGATGTTGACCGTAAGTTTTTCATAGACATTCTCTATCAAGTTGAGGAAATTACCCTTTATTCCCAGTTTGCTGAGAGTTTTTAATCATGAATTGGTGTTGGATTTTGTGAAATGCTTTTCCTGTATCTATTAATATGATCATATGATTTTTCTTCTTTAGCACATTGATATGATGGATTAGATTAATTGATTTCAAATGCTGAATGAGCCTTGCCTATCTGGGATAAATTCCACTTGCTCATGATGTTGGACTTGATTTGTTTATATTTTGTTAAGGATTTTTGCATCTTTGTTCATGAAAGCTATGTGTCTATAATTTTCTTTTCTTGCAATGCGTTTGTCTGGTTTTGGTATTAGTGTAATGACCTCAGAATGAGTTAGTATTCTTTCTGAAGAAGTTATAAATAAATGGTATAATTTCTTTTTTAAATGTTTAGTAGAATTCACCAGTGAAACCTGATGCTTTCTGTTTTAGAATGTTATTAATTATTGGTTCAATATCTTTAATAGTTATAGGTGTATTTAGTTTATTCTTGCGTGAGTTTTGGAAGATTGTGTTTTTTCAAGGAATAGGTCCAATTTATTTAGATTATCAAATTTGTGATGGTAAAGTTGTTAATAATATTCCTTTATTATCCTTTTATTGTTCATGGGATCTATAGTGACATCCCCAGTCTGATAATTTAGTTCCTATTTTGATAATTCTGGCACTCCTGCCATATCTGACTCTGGTTCTGATTTTTGATGTCTCCTTAAATTGCGTTTTTTGCCTTTCAGTATACTGTGTAATTTTTTTTTAAAGTGACATGATGTACTGGGTAAAATTAACTGCAGTAAATAAGCCTTTAGTTAAGTAGAGATAAGGGGTGGGTATTGTGAACTGTTCCATAGTTCTGTAATTTGGCCTCAGTTTTTGGTGATTCTGTGCCCTTGGACTGTGAAATTCACTACTGCTTCTCAGTCCTCCCGACCCCTCAGATGGGACAGGATGGCTGGAGGAGGCTGAAGTTGTGTATTTTCCTTTCCCCAGGTAGGTTAGGCTCTGGTAAAATGGTTTCTCTTGAGGGCAGACCTTATTAAGAAGAAAAGAATTCTCAGGCATATTTCAAAATGGTTCCTTTTTCTCTCCCCTTTTGGAAGCCTGGAAGGATATTTTTCTAATATTCACTGTGAGGACCTGTTAGAGCTCCTGGAATTAAATTCATAAAAGTGTGGGGGCCCTGATGACTTGGTCCCCCTAAAGTTTTTATCTTTCAGGCTTGCTCACACTGAGCCTCCAGCGATTCATCAACTACAGTTCATGTTCTCCTTGGCCAGTACTGGCTCCTGCAGTGGCTGCTGCTCATGGGTTTCTGCTCCATTAAGCTGTGATTCTCTGTATCTGCTCACTGCCTTTCCAGTTGTGGTGGTAACTGTTTGCCCCGTGACCTCACTTCTCCGATGGATTGAAGAAGATTTGATTTTTCAATTTGTTCAGTTTTTTACTTGTTGTTAGGATAGAATGAAAACTCATAAGCTCCTTACATGGTGGACTGGAAACTGGAAATTTAGTTTTAACATTATTTTTACACCAAAATTAATTATTGTTACTATCATTTTTTAATGCTTCCAATTTTTATTTATACTTATTCACATATGTACTAATATATGTACACACTACATATTCCTGAGTATAAAGACCTTCCTCCTGGTTCATTATCCTTCTTTCTTCACTGATTTAAAAATTCTTTTAGTGACACTCTCCTTGTAGTAAATATTACCGTTTTTTCTTTGTGTTTATTCTCTTCATGCTACCTCTGAAGTATTGAATTACAGATTGAAAAATGTCTTTAGACGATTAAGTTCTGCTTCACGTTATCTTGCTGATAATTATTAGGTGATTATTTGTTCTTGAGCCTTTGAAGTTACTACTTCAGTGTCTTCTGGCTGACGAGTCCGCAGTTAGTCAAATTTTCATGCCATCATAGGTAACTATCTACTATTATTGGCTAACTTAAGTGTTTTCTCTCTCCCAGGGACTAGGCTGAGACATAAAATTTTCCTTCTCATCTCCCTTGCATGGTAAGAGGATATTTTTAAAACTTTTATTCCACTGAGGTTGAAGGCAGGGGTTTTTGCATTATGAGTAGGTATATGGGGGGAGAGCGTGGGAGTTTCAGTTTCCACTCTCCATCTTGCACAGCCCCAAGCCCTCATCTTCGGTGCCTCCACGGCTATGAAAACACAGGTCCTTAATTGTAGAGTTTGGCAAATGTCTCCAGACAGTTGCTTTTCTGCTTCAGCTTATTTTCCCAATTACCAACTCTCACATCATCTTCATCCAGTGGAAACTTCTTTTATTACATGAAAGCTCACTTCTGCCTTTTGAACATTTCAAAAATCTCTAAACTAGCAGTTTATCCAAGTATTTTGTTGAAAATGTTTTTAGGATATTTCTTGTTCACAATATTGCTTAAAATGGAAGCCTGCCTTCATTTTATTTAGTTTTTTTTTTTTTTTTTTTTTTTTTTTCCACAGTGGCTGGACAGTGCAGGGGTTGAACCCTGGACCTTGGTGTTATCAGCACTACTTTTTTCCATTCTCACATCGACCTACTCATTAATTTTTTGTTAAATAAAATGACTTCTCAATATTCCTTTTATTTATGTATTACTTTGCTTGATCTCACATGACTGACATAATATACACATTTTGTTAACATATTTCAATAGATAGTTTTTTTATATATGATTATACAATATATTCTTTTGTTACGTCTGTACAGTACCTAAAGTATAATTAGCGACCCAAAGTGGATTATTTCTCATGTTGCTCTCACTATTAATCTCTACACGAGACTTCCATTTACAGCTAATCTGTGATTATATTGTTCAGATTAGGTGATTTTACATTTTCCTGATAAGTTAACCCTGAAAATGTGTTGTAGTATCCCACAACATAGACTTATTTCTCACTTCCAGTATATTCTCTGTTATCCACATTATCTCAAAACCTAGGCTGGTTGGAGGCACCACTATATTATAGTTGTATCATGTTAAATGCATCACTGTGGAAGAGGAAGAGCGTGTTTCCCACTGGTAATTTAATCTGATCCCAAAGAGACACACATTTCCTCACAGCCCACTGTCATGCACTATTCACAGTGTCACTTAACTGCAAGGGAGCTGGGAAGTGTGGTCTCCAATGTCACCAGGAATAGAGACAAGAGTGAAATCTATGTTTTGACTTTTTAATAGGCTAACTATTGAAGTAAATAGATTAATAATGAGATCATTTAATGTATTCTAATATCCACTGGTTTTTATTTCAATAGCCAACATTCCAAAAAAGATGGAGACTGGAAACCGCACAATGGTGACAGAGTTCATTATTTTGGGGTTAACAAAGGATCCTATGCTATGTTCCATCTTCTTTGTGGTTTTTCTGGGAATCTATGTTGTTACCATGTTGGGCAATATCAGCATAATCATGTTAGTCCGAAGCAGCCCTCAGCTTTGCACCCCAATGTACCTCTTCCTCAGCCATTTGGCCTTTGTGGACATTGGGTATTCCACGTCAGTCACACCTGTCATGATTGTGAGTTTCCTAAGAGAGAGAACTACTATCCCTGTGGCTGGCTGCATAGCCCAGCTTGGCTCTGATGAGAGGGAAGGCACAAGGCCTTCTCTACTTGCACATCCCACCTCACTGCGGTCACTTTGTTTTATGGGACAGTTACATTTGTTTATGTTATACCAGAGTCAATCCACTCACCTGACCATATTAAAGTGGTGTCTGTGTTCTATACAGTGGTGATCCCCATGTTGAACCCCCTCATCTACAGCCTGAGGAACAAGGAGGTGAAAGAGGCCATGAGAAAATTGGTGACAAGAACACATTTTTCATTTTAAAGAAGTACAATACGAATCCAGAAATTGCAAAACAATAGTTTTGCGAGCATATGTGATGGATGTTTATGTTGTTCATTAGCCTTATTTTATGTGAGGAACTATCTTAAATATACAATGCCAGGATGTGGATTAATGTCCAATTTAATTTACATTTTTCTAAAGTCTCAAAATTTTTCATAAAAATCTGCTGGGTTCAATTTAACTGTGTGCATTACAGGGTTAGGATACCTGGAGAATATAGTTTCACCTTTTCTCTTTTCTGCCCATTATAAGAAGTCTGTGATTAGAGGTGCTTTTTTCCCCCTTCAGTCGAGTAATATATATATATGTTTATATTTAAAAGTCATCTTATAAATTAACATTTTGGAAAGCATCAAGTACTCAATGGAAATGCAATTGATGGTAATATTGACAGCCCAGGTCACTTTCTCAGGAAGACTTGGCCTTTGTTATACAAGATTATCATCCTAATCTTTGGAAATAGTGATGCTGGAGTCTTGGAAAAATTTTATTCCCATGTAATCTAAGCCAGACCCAAAGAATTTGTTCCACATTTTGCCACCAGGAGACTCAATCCAGGTAACATGGAAGGAACTTTGAAGGCTTACCAGACAAAACTATAGCAGGAAAAAGCTCCTGAGGAGTGGTGGCGAAGCACGAACTAGGGCACAGTGGAGCTTTCTTTCAGCAAGCTAGTGGTATTTCCAGGTCATAAATTATTGGCTGAGACACCTAGGCTGATGCAGACATGGAACATAATTGCCATCCCCCTTGTTTGTTTGTTCTAATTATAATTGAGTCCTTTGTCAGGTTTGTAAATTGTAAAGGTATACTCCCATTCTGAAGTTTGTCTTGTCTCTCTGTTAATTGTACCTTTTGATGAACAAAAGTTTTTAATTTTAATGAAGTCTAATTTGTCAGTGTTTTTTAAATGTTTAATATTTGAGTGACAAGTTGAAGAAAGCCTTGCCTAATAGAAGATCACAAAAATACTCTCATGTTATCTTCTCGAGGCTTTATACTTTTGAAATTTGGGGTTGGGCTGCAATTTTAGATTTTTTTTTTCCCACCTATGAAATCAACACAGGCAAGGCCCACAAATCCATATACTGTGAAAATGTATGAAACTATGCAATTTTTCTTTTCTTACCAGCTCTTCCTCCACTGTTGCTTTCTAGGTAAAACCCTTCGAGAGTGGGGGTGGGGGGGAGATTGTTGGGTAAAATGATTGCTTTTTGCATTTTGGTTTCTTCTAAATTTCTATCTGTCCAGGTAGCCCACACTGTCATCCAAGGATTGGCTGACTCCTCCTTATTTCTTCAAAGTCTTTCAGTGTATGGCAGCCCAGACTATGCACCTGCCCCTCAGGTATGCAACCTGCCACAGTTCTCTGCTCTCCTGTGTGGATGCCAGTTCATTAAGGCTTTCTTGAATCCTCTATTTTTGGTTTATTGCATATATAAGTATGATTTTCATTTTTTTCTAGGGTTTTCTTATTATCATGTGATCTAAGGTTTTTCACATCCTTCTAGATCCTAATTCAGAGATGCACGCCCCACTTTGATTAACTTATGAATATTAGTTCAATTTAGTAGTCTTGAAATAAATCCAACTTGGGTTGCTTTTTTATACATTTTATTACCATTGAATTTGATTTGCTTGTATTTTGTTTAGGATGTTTGCTTCTATGTTCAGGAGAGTTTTGCCTGTCATTTTCCGTTTTTGAAATTAAATTTTCAGTTTGGGGTATAAAAATGAAAAATAATTTGAAAGGGTTTCTCTGTTGTCTTTCCTCAGAAGAACTTTTTACAAGAATATGATATTTATGTTTTAAATATTTTTAAAATATCAACATTGAAGCCATCTGGGCTTTCCACTTTTGTGGAAAACTTTTTCACTGCAAGCTCCATTTTCTTTAATAGATAAAGAAACATTTAGTTTTCAATTTTTTTCTATGTCTGTTTTGATAAAGCATTTTTCATAATAGTTTACCTGCTCATTTACATTTCAAAATTATATCTTATTTTTATTTTCTGTAAGGTCTGTAATGTAACTTTTTCATTCCTTCAAGGATTTCTATATTTGCACTAATTAATATTATTAGAGGTTTATCAATTTTATTAGCATTTTCGAAGAATAAAATTTTTGATTTATGCTTTTGTGTACTCTACAAAAATGTTCTGTTTCACAAATTTTTTATTCAATGTTGTTATTTTTCTATATTTCTTTGGGTTTAATTTGGTGTTCTTTATCTAAATTCTTGACATGGAAACTTAGATCACTGTTTTCAGCCTTTATTTTGCAATATATCATGTAAAACATAACATGTTTTCTCTTTCTTTGCAATATATCATGGAAAAAATGGTTATAAATTTCCTTACAGTTGTTACTTTAGCTGTGTCCAATAAGATTTAATGTGTCATATTTTAGTTATATAATTGAACACATCTGATTTATACCATGTTCTTTTTGACTTTTGTATTATTTATGAATGCGTTGCTTATTTTCCAAGATGATGGAAATGTTTAAGTTATATTTTTGCCAGAGGACCTACTCTGAAAGATTTAAATAACTAAAAACTTTGACTGTTGATTTGTGGGCCTGTATATGGTTAAGTTTTCTAAATGTTTTATGTGTAATTATAACAAGTATATTTTGGAGATATTTGCTATAGTATTACATACATTTCAATGAGATTAAATTTATGTCATTTGTAAATCTTCTATATCCTTACTGATTTTTTGACTACTTTCTCTGTCAGTTATTGGGGTTTGTGAAAGCCTGCCATTTTTATTGTTTTCATAAAATTTGTCTTTAATTCTATCAGTTTTTATCTTTTCTATATTTTGAAGCTTCATTGCTTTGTAAAAATGAATTTAGATATGTTATGCCTTCCTGAATAATTAGGCATTTTTATCAGTGTTAATACCCCCTTCATCTCTATGAACATATATTGCCTTATAAGCCATTTTGTTTCTTATATTGCATATATTTTTTAATATTTTATTTTTAATTTTTATGTGTTACATACACACACATCTATCTATCTGTCTGTCTGTCTGTCTGTCTGTCCGTCTGTCTGTCTGTCTATTTATCATGTCAGATGGCTTCAATGTGATTTCTCACAAACATTTACCTAGAAAGAATATTTATATAAAATACCACAAGAAATTATTGCTTCATGTAGTTATATATTTGAGTCTTCATTTCTTGTTGCTTTTTGATATTTCCTATACGAAGACTTTCTTTCTGTCTGAAAAACTTTCTGAACTATTTCCTTTCGTGCAGCTGTGCTGGCCACAAATTCTCCTGTTAATTTGTCTCAAAATGTCTCGATTTTGCGTTTATTTTTCAGAACATTTTTTTTTCTTGGCATAAAATGGAAAGTTGGCAGGTTTTTCTTCTAGCAGATTAACTTGATAGTTTCATTGTTTTCTGTTTTCTATGGATTCTTTTCAGAAATCAGCTGCTAGTATTACTGTTACTCTTTTGAAAGTGATATATTTTTTCTCCTGTGGTTGCTTTTAAGTTTTTTCTTTGTCATTAGTTTTTAATAGTTTGACTAAAATGTAAGTTTGGGTTTCTTTGGAGTTTGGTTTTCTTTGTGTTTATCCTATCTGGTTATAGTGGTGTTTCTTGAATCTGTGAGTTAATTTAATTCCCGTAAACTTTTTCTTTCTAAATTCACAGACACACACACACATACACACACACACACACACACAAACATGCACACATATGTACCATTTTTTTCCTATCATTTCATTTTTGAACTCTAATTGCATAATTTGGTAGAGTTTTAAACAAATTTACTTCTATCTCTTATGCTCTTTTTCTTACATCCTCTTTTCTCTCCATTTCTGTCTATAGATTTTCTACTGACCTTTGTTCTAATCTTCTGATCTTCTCTTTCTTGTGTCTCATCTACTGTTCAATTTATCTATTGAGTTCTCAATTTCAGCTGAGTTTTTCAGTCCTAAAATTTCCATTTGATTCTTTTTGTTGTTGTTGTTGATTTGACTTCTCTGCTGATACTTTGAGAAGTCTCAATTAAATGCTTGATGTTTTTTACTAGGACTTCTCTTCTTTGACAGCTTCCAAAATTTAACTTTTGTATCCTTAACTCCATGAAACTGCTTATACCTCTACTCACCTATTTGGCCTCATAGATGCTGTTTTTCAATTTTCTCAGCCTTTCACCTTGTGCAGCTTCAGATCTGCAAATGCCTTAAAGACAAAAAGACTTACATCCCTGTGATTTCCATTTCTCTAGGATCTTGCTTACTCACCTTTTTCCATCCCTTATATTATTAAACTCTAATTTTTATCTTCCTGCCCCATGAGAACAACTCAGAGCCTTCACTTTCTGCTTGGTCTCTCAAACTGAAGTTGATTATTTATTGAAAAAGCCTTTGAGAAGAAATAGGACATAGAATCTCAAGTTTACCACAATCTGTTTTTGTCTTTTTTCACAATCTTGGCCCCTCGAGGCCTGGTTGCTCTAATCCCTTCAAACAGTTTTTGTTTTTAATTTTACCAAGCATGTATGTTTTCTTGGCAGAAGTGTTGTTCTGATAAAAGCTACTCCATTATAGCATGTTTTGACAAATAGAAAAACCATTGGCAAACATGATTAAAAAGAGTAGAGAAAACAAACTATGAAAATGAGCAACAAATGATATAGAAGTACTTAAATTAATTTCGATCTAATGCATAATTTT
Organism: Galeopterus variegatus; assembly: GCF_000696425.1. NCBI lineage: Eukaryota > Metazoa > Chordata > Mammalia > Dermoptera > Cynocephalidae > Galeopterus > Galeopterus variegatus. Next base: position 9,759 of record NW_007741896.1, read on the forward strand.
ACAACCATAAATTTTAAAAAAACTATAAGAAATGTTTGATGTTCTATTATAATGTAAATTAACAAACTTTATCTAAGAATTGATAGAAAATCTGATGACATTAAGAAATTTTTGGATGTGTGTGTTACAATCTACACAAGGATTTACAGTGTAGGAGGAATATATCATCTCTGCATTGCTAACTAGCCATCATTTTTAAATTTATTTTTTGAACTGAAACCTAATTGATTATACATATTCATGGGGTACAGAGTTGACTATCAGTATTTGTGTAGAACATGATGATCAAACCATTTTATTAGCATGCACATCATTACAAATAATAATTATTCTTTGTGTCCCTTACCCAGTTATTCCCTAATCACCCTCTCCCTCCCCCTTTCCCATCTCTAGTAACTCTAGGTCTGTTTTTTCCTTCTGAAAGTTCAACATTTTATTGTGGTCTTCCTTCCTTCCTTCCTTCCTTCCTTCCTTCCTTCCTTCCTTCCTTCCTTCCTTCCTTCCTTCCTTCCTTCCTTCCTTCCT
>NW_007741896.1:11283-21942 GCF_000696425.1 Galeopterus variegatus
TCCCTCCCTCCCTCCCTCCCTCCCTCCCTCCTTCCTTCGCTACCCCTCATGAGTGAGGACATGCAGTTTTTCTTTCTGTGCCTGGCTTATTTCACTTAACATAATTTTCTCCAAGCTCATCCATGTGCTGTGAATGGCAGAATTTCATTCTTTTTTATGGCTGAGTCGTCTTTCATTGTGTGTATATACCACATTTTCCTTTTCTAGTCGTCCTTTAATGGACATTTATATTGGTTTCATACGTTGGCTATTGTAAACAGAGCTGTGATGAACATAGGAGTGCAGGTATCCCTTCAACACGATGATTTCCATTCCTTTGGGTGTGTACCCAGAAGTGGGATTGCTGCATCATATGGTAGTTCTATCTGTAGGTGTTTGAGAAAACTCCATGTTTTCCATATTGTGATTATAACATGAGTCAATTAAGAAAAACAAATTAAAGAGAAAAAAAGAAATGGAGAGTAGAACGGTGGTTATAAGAGCTTCTTTAAAAAGAAACAATTTAAAGGAAAAAATTTTAAATATTACAGGTCCTGTTCAAGTAATGCGAATAAAATGCCAGTGTGGGACATAGTAGACGGAATTTATCCTCCCTGAAATTTTAGAAGTTTTTACTCATTAAAGCCTTTCTCTTAGATCATTCATTAGTCTAGTGAGCTTTCCAACAAGCTATATATCAATTTAAGCCAATTTTTAAGAAACTGCAATGATAGCAAAAAGTGATGATTACTTTCTAGAATCATGTAATAAAAGGATAAATGGAAAGCCTGATAATTTAGAGAATATTTCAGACATACACCTTTACGTAATTATGTGTACATGCAGTTTTCAATCTTTAAGGATTGCCAATGTGATTTACCCAAACAAATACTATAACTTAAAGGGATGTATCCCAAGTAAATCCAACTTCACAAGTGTGCTAGTCCATTTTTGTTGCTATAACAGAACACACAGAACCAGGTGATTTATAAAGAAAAATGACATTTATTGCTTACAGTTTCTGAGGCTGGGAAGTCCAAAGTCCATCTGGTGGTGGCAACAGTGGCCCAAGGGTCTCACTTTGCAAGATGGTGGAAGCAGAGAGAGCAGAGAGAGAAAGACAGACTCTCTTCTTTTAAAGTCCTCAGAACCATTCCCCAACCACCATTTTTAATCCATTCACTACAGCACAGTCCTACAATCCAATCACCTCTTCAAGGCTCCACCTTTCGACGACCATAATAGAATTTCTCATCGTCTTAACAGTCACAGTAGGGGCTAAGATTCTAATACATAAAACTTGTGAGACACAATTCAAGCTTCAGTGGGTTTTGGGGGGACATAATTGAATCCACTACAACAAGTATGATTTTCCTGCATAGTAAAAATTGCCTAGATTTCATACCTACTGCTGAAGTATGTATCAATAGAAAATACTTGTCCTGGGTTACTGATGCAGAAATATTTGTACTAGAATTTGAGTCAGTTATACCAAGGAAATTTTCAATTATTGAGCAACTTGTTTCTGCATAAACAGAACTTGGTGTTTTTATCTGCATCACATAATTTAAGACAAGCCTATTGTGAAGTACGTAGTAGTATTTCCTTTTAAAAGCAGCAGAACAAAAGATCCAAGAGTTTACATGACTCTAGTGCCATACACAGTAAGTGGCAGAGCTGGCAACTGGTCTAAAGCCCATGTTATTCACGTAACACTTTGCTCAACATGCTATACTAGTATTCATTTCCTATTTTAATTTTATTTCTGACTTCCATGCACTTATTTTCTTTGAAATATAAGGTTCATTTCTGATTCGGGTTCATTTATCTACAGTAAAGTCCTTATCCATGTCTTGCTTATATGCATAGTAAAGAAGTCAGACTCAATTATAGTAAAATTTATAACATGGCAGTCAATTAAAATAATTCACATGTGACTGGAATCATTTATACCTATGAAGGGCAAAATGATTTATACCTATAAAGGGTAAAAGGTAATGGTGTTGACTGAGAGTATGGTTTTGATTACTGCATGTTCAACTCTCTACAGATTGAGGTTCTAGAAGAAAAATTAAATTATGCTGAGGAATAGCTTAACTCTATCCTTAAACCAAAGTAAGTCTGAAAATAAATATGTCTAAAGTATTTCCCCCCTGCACATGTACCATGTACTTAATTCATAGACAAGGGAACATTTTTTGTAATATTGATCCATTATTCAAATCTAATTTTCTAATTAACTCTACATTGTTAGTCACTCAAATTCCTGTGTCCCCAACTCTTCAGTCCATATCTGATTAATTCTTAGTCCTTCAAAATAACAACGCGATTCTTATTGTTTCATGCAAACCTTTAGGAGTGGTGTGTGTGTAGTATACGAATATTGGAAGGATCTGAAAAATACGAAAGATATTTGTAACAAAGATAGCCATTTTTCCAAATGTCCAATTCCATTCTGTATATAGTCACTCTATAACCCTCAGCATCAATTATTTTAAATAGGATGTGATCCTTCAATTCAGAAAAAGTAGTGAGTGTGAAAAGAAAATATTAAGAATAACCACATTTTCTGGTCTGATTGAGTAAACTGAGATCTCATATACTGTTTAGGAACAAAGGGGAAGACGTATGTATGACAGAGTTGTGTGGGGAAGAGTAAAAATCAAGAGGGCATAAAGAAATATCACAATTTGTAAGAATGAATATGCTAATAATAAATAATAAAAATTCAAAAAATAAAAATAAAAAATAAAACTCTCCACTCCATTCAAAAAAAAAAAAAATCAAGAGTCTTCTGATGAACTTTCAATGCTGTTATAAACATCCTTGTCCATATCTGATTGAGCACATTGGGGAATAGTTTTTCTAGGATATAGATCTAGAAGAATTGATGGATCATGCAGTAATTGAATCTTCATTTTCAACGGGTAATGGAAAAAATGTTTTTGTAAATATTATGATTGGAAATGTTTATAAATGCTAAGTATGACACATATTTAAAGTTACCTTTATTTTTATTTCATCATGAGATGATTTTTAAGGTAAATTTTAAAATCTGTGTTTCTCTTATAAATCTTATTATATGTATTTTATTGCACTTACTTTTTTTTTGGTTTTGTTTTAGTTGGATATGAGTATTCATGGGGTAAAAATCTGTCACCACTTGTGCCCCAGATGTGATGGCCAGATCAATACTAGCAGCATGCCCTTACCACAAATTGTGATTATTCCCCATGTCCCCACCCAATTCATCCCCAACCTCCCTCTCCCTCCCCCTTCCCCCGCCCAACTCTGCAACCCTAGGTATGCTCTCTCTCTGTGCAAGTCCAATGCACCACTGTGATCTTTCTTTCCTTCCTTCTTTTTCTCTTAGTTCCCACTTATGCATGTGAGTACATGTGGTATTTTTCCCTCTGTGCTTGGCTTATTTCACTCAATGTAAAATTTTCCAAGCTCATCCATGTTATTGCAAATGGCAGAATTTCATTTTTTTTTTTTTTATGGCAGAGAAGTATTCCATTGTGTATATATACCACATTGTCCTTATCCAGTCATCCATCGATGGACATTTAGGTTGGTCCCATATCTTGGCTACTGTAAATAGAGCTGCAATGAACACGGGAATGCAGGTATCCCTTTGACATGATGATCTATCTCCATTCCTTTAGGTATCTACTCAGAAGTGGGCAGAATATACAACGAACTCAAGCAATTACACAGTAAAAAACAAAAAAAAAAAAACAAAAAAAACAAAATAACCCAATTAAAAAATGGGCAAAGGAGCTGAATAGACATTTTTCAAAGGAAGACATACAAATGGCCAACAGGTACATGAAAAAATGCTCATCATCATGAATCATGACGGAAATGCAAATTAAAACCACATTGAGATATCACCTCACTCCAGTTAGACTGGCTAAAATCAGAAAGATGGAGAATAACAAATGCTGACAAGGATGTGGGGAGAAGGGAATACTCCTACACTGTCGGTAGGATGTAAATTATCACACTTACTTTTAATTGTCAGTTTTTTTTAAATGACAGGGAAAAAATCAATCTTATCTATTTACCGATGTTTTATCATTTCTATCATTCTGTTTCTTAATGTACATTGAAGTTTCCATATAGCATAATTTCCATTTAGCCTGAGCAACTATCTTTAATAGTTCTGTGGTATGGGTTTTACTGGTGATGCATTCTCTCAATAGTTACATACGTAAAAATGTTTCCTTTAACATTCTTTTTTCAGGGGCTGTTTTTTTCTTCAAAATTTTGCAATTTTAGTCATTTTCTTTCTCCTCCTCTATTTTTTTTTTGGGGGGGGGTTGTTTGTTTGAACTTTAAAACTGTTCCATTTTCTTTTGGCTTCTGCTGTTTTTATGACAAGTTATTGTTGTTCCCCTAACATTTCCTTTTTCTCTAGCTGCTTCAAAATATTATCTTTTTCTTTGGCTTTCAGCAGTTTGACTATGATGAGCCTTTTATTTACATGTTACTTGGTTTTTGTTACCCTTTGAAACATGGGTTAATGTTTTTCATCAAATTTGCACAAACTTTGGCTATCATTCTTCAAATATGTTTTCAGCCCATTCTTTTTCTTCTCTCCTGGGAATTCCAAATATCTATGTGTTAAATTATATGATATTGTCTCAGAACTTCCTTATATTTTCCTCATTTTTAACTTTTTTTGATTTCTCTGGTTTAGTTTCAATAATTCCTGTTAACATGTTTTCTAACTAATCGATTCTTATTTCTTTTATGTTCAATGTTCTGTTAGGCCTATACAATGCATTTTTATCTGGCCTGTTTGATTTTTTAGTTTAAAAATGTCCACTTTGTTCTTTTTTAAGCTTTATTTTTAAATTTCCCTATATGCTCACCTGTTACATAATCAGATGTACAAAAGAATAGTGACTGACAAACAGGTTTCCCCTTTCTCCAGATAATGCCAGCCCTGTCTCTCTGTCTAGCATTTGCAGTGAAATTATGTAAAACTGCCTGAGTTTTTTTTTTTTTTTTTTTTTTTTTTTTTTTTTTTTTCCGTGTCCGGCAACGGATCGCAACCCTCAGTGTTGCCCCCGTACCGGACCGGGGACCGGCAACGGGATTGCAACCCTCGGTGCTGCTCCCGCGCCTCGCTCAGCCAGTGAGCGGGAACTGGTCCGTATGTGGGATCCGAACCCTCGGACGGGAGCGCCGCTGCGCTTCCCAAGCGGCGCACTATCCAGTGTGCCACCGGGCCGGCCCCTGAGTTTTTTTTTTAAGTTCACTGCCACTTGACAAAATTTCAGAGGGTTTCAGGATGGAGAATTCTTAGGTCAAGCAATTTACTTCTGAATCTGAGGCTCTTCCTAAGTCCAATTTGTCCTACCAGCCCACATTCATTACATTTTTGTGGTTTTGCATATTCCTTTAATTTATTTCTAAATATTTAGTAGATTTTTATCTATATAGACAAGATTTAAAAATTTTCTTTTCTAACTGGATATTGGTAGAATCGAAGAAAAAATAATTTTGGAGTTTTACTTTATATTCAGTCACTTTACTTAACTCTCAAGTGTTTTTCACACGTGCAAACAGAATTATACACATATAACATTATCATCAAAGTATTTAATTCTCACAACCCTAAGAGATTGGTATCAATATAATACCCATTTTTGAATTAAGAAACATGAGACTAGAGGAGCTTAAGAAATTTATTCAAAGTCACTACCACTGTCTCACCCTAAGCCTGAAAACCGTGGGGACAGACTTCCTCCCGCATAAATCCCAGGATGCAGGGAGTAAGGTGTAATCAGAATCACTTTCTGTACACTCTGTGTTTTCTCACATAATCTCACAATCAATTTAAGCATTTTTACTGATTTGCACGTGTAGATCGATTACACCTTGTTTTCTCTTCTGATCGTCAATTCTGAGTAAATGTTTTTCAGTATATTATGAGGAATAGTTGTATAGTAACTGTTCAGGTAGAAAGGGATATCTACGTTAGGCACTGAATGGGGGCATTTTCTCCAGTGACCTAACTGGAATGAAACTGTGGTTGGATATTCCTTTCCCTAGGTTATCTTATCCCAAGGAAATTCCTGTAACACACTTTTGTCATGTCTTTTCAGTACTACACTTCTTTTCTATTTGCACTGCCACTTCTGACACTACAATTGTAAGTGCAATTACTGAAATACTTCTGAGACATGTAAACACATAGGTTTTATATAATATATATGTTAGAGGTCAGACAATGGCTTATCTTTGTATCAGCACAATGCCTGACACTTATCACATGTTCAGTCAACCATTATGTTGAACTGTCTCCAACAACACTGGGAAAACTTTCTCCTGGGTTTGGTGTCCCTTTAATGTGCAAGATGCACGACTGGAGGAGAAGGGGGTTCTTTCTAAGGTCACAGAGATTGCAATGTGGCTGTAGCTCTATCGTCCATAAGTAAGAAGTAGAATATGCTTTCCCACTACCAAAAAGGGAAATTCAGATCACTGTTCTGCCTGTTGAGGACAGCTACATGGCTTTGAGAGCCTAGTGTGTGTCAAGTCTTTTGCATTTATTATTTAATTTTCTTCACGTTTAATGTTTCCTTATTGTAAATAGAGTACTACAATAAGTGAAACTCAAAACAAAAAGTGCCCCATTTTAAATCATTTTATGTGTTTTAATTTATCCTCGTTACCTTTCACTCATTGCTCTGTATTTTCCACTTAAAATTTTGCAATAATACTATAGATATTCTACATTTTTACTTGTCAGTATTTTAATTACTTATTTACTTTTATTGAAACAATTGACTATACCTATTTGTGGGTACAGAGTTGATTATCAATACTTGTGTACAATATGTGATGGTCAAATCAGGATAATTAGCTTATTCATCATTAGAATACATAATCTTTCTTTGTGTCTCACTGGCTTCCCTCCCCTTTTCCCACTTCTAGTAACCCCAGTTCTGTTCTCTCCTTCTGGAAGGTCAATGTATTATTGTGATTATTATTTTTTCCTTTCTCTCTCTCTCTTATCTATTTATTTAATTTTTAGCTTCCACTTATGAGTGAGTACATATGGTATTTGTCTTTCAGTGCCTGGCTTATTTCGCTTAACATAATTTTCTCCAAACTCATCCATGTTGCTGCAAATGGCAGAATTTTATTCTTTTTTATGGCTGAGTAGTATTCCATTGTGTATATATACCACATTTCCCTTATCCAGTCATCCACTGATGGACATTTATGTTGGTTCCATCTCTCGGCTATTGTAAATGGAATTGTGATAACTGTGGGAGTGAAGTTATCGCTTCAACATGTTGATTTCTATTCCTTTGGGTATTTACCCAGAAGTGGGATTGCTGGATTATACAGTAGCTGTATCTGTAACTACTTGAGAAAACTCCATACTGTCTTCCATAAAGGTTTTCCTGATTTATAGTCCTACCAACAATGTGGAATGGTTCTCCTTTCTCTGCACCCTCACCAGCATTTGTTATTCTCTGTCTTTTTGATAATAGCCTGTCTAACTGGGGTGAGATGATATCTCAGTGTGGTATATATACACCATGGAATACTACTCTAACATAAAAAAGAATAAAATTCTGCCATTCATAACAACACAGACAAGCTTGGAGAAAATTATATTGAGTGAAATAAGCCAGGCACAGAGGGAAAAATACCATATGTCTTCGTGGGAGCTAAGAGGGAAAGAAGGAAGAAAAGAAAGACCACAGTGGTGCACTGGACTTGCAGAGGGAGAGAGCATACCTAGGGCTGTGGGGTGGGATGGGAGAGGAGTGGAGGGGGAGGGAGGTCAGGCATTAATTGTGTGGGGGACACAAGGAAATAATAGCAATTTGTGGTAATGGGCAAGCTGATAGTATTGATCTGGCCATCACATCTTGGGTAGTAGTGGTGACAGTCAGCTTTGCACCCCAAAAATATGCATGATCAATTAAAAATAAATGAATAAATTAATTCATTGGTTTTTAAAAACTTTAGAAGATAATAAAAAAATAACAATTTGCATTTCCTTGTGATTAGTGATGTTGAGCATTTTTCATATACCTGTTGGCCNTATGGCTGAGTAGTATTCCATTGTGTATATATACCACATTTCCCTTATCCAGTCATCCATCAATGGACATTTAAGTTGGTTCCATCTCTTGGCTATTGTAAATGGAATTGTGATAACTGTGGGAGTGAAGTTATCCCTTCAACATGTTGATTTCTATTCCTTTGGGTATATACCCAGAAGTGGGATTGCTGGATTATACAGTAGCTCTATCTGTAACTACTTGAGAAAATTCCATACTGTCTTCCATAAAGGTTTTCCTGATTTATAGTCCTACTAACAATGTGGAATGGTTCTCCTTTCTCTGCACCCTCACCAGCATTTGTTATTCTCTGTCTTTTTGATAACAGCCTGTCTAACTGGGGTGAGATGATATCTCAATGTGGTATATATACACCATGGAATACTACTCTAACATAAAAAAGAATAAAATTCTGCCATTCAGAACAACACAGACAAGCTTGAAGAAAATTATGTTGAGTGAAATAAGCCAGGCACAGAGGGAAAAATACCATATGTCTTCGTGGGAGCTAAGAGGGAAAGAAGGAAGAAAAGAAAGACCACAGTGGTGCACTGGACTTGCAGAGGGAGAGAGCATACCTAGGGCTGTGGGGTGGGATGGGAGAGGAGTGGAGGGGGAGGGAGGTCAGGCATTAATTGTGTGGGGGACACAAGGAAATAATAGCAATTTGTGGTAATGGGCAAGCTGATAGTATGGATCTGGCCATCACATCTTGGGTAGTAGTGGTGACAGTCAGCTTTGCACCCCAAAAATATGCACAATCAATTAAAAATAAATGAATAAATTAATTCATTAGTTTTTAAAAACTTTAGAAGATAATAAAAAAATAACAATTTGCATTTCCTTGTGATTAGTGATGTTGAGCATTTTTCATATACCTGTTGGCCTTTGTATGTCTTCTTTTGAGAAATGTCCTTAACAGAATTTTATAACTATTTGACATTTTAATAAAAAAGTTGGTTCTTATATCTCCCAACCCTCACTTCTCTCATCCCCTTAAACTGAAGTAGAGACAATTAGACTATAAATCATTCATCTATATGCCATAAACAGTTGTAGTAGTAATGGCTTAGAGTTGGGAGTTTCTGTACTCCAGCACATCTCTCATCACCCTTTCCAGCCTCATGTCAATTATTTAAAGGAGAACACATTTAGTTTTATTTGTGTCAACATTTCTAATTGTTTTGTTTTAAAACAGAGTCTAATTTTTTTCTAGATTCAAATCTATGGCACTATGATTGTTGCTAACACATTAATTGGAATGATTAGAATTAAAGCACACCTTTTTAAATTCTTACAAATAAAGATTACATTACACCAAATGAGACTATTTTTAACATGTGTTCAAATGTGGATAGACTTTCAGTGAAATCGTGTCCTTGTGGTGTCAAGACCTGATATCCTAAAAGTTGGGGATCAATCCAGTTTTACAATACTCATTCGTGTTCTGGAATCTCTAAATACCTAGACTACTTTGGGAATAGAATTTGTTCAAAAAATAGACAAAAAGTTCCAGCTGAGGTTTGATTACCCTTCCCAAATCTTCTAGCTCAGTAATAGTGCTTATGACACTAGAGAGATTTAATGGTATGGTGTAGGTTAAGTGCATGAAGCCTAGAAACAGACGACATAATCCACATCTAGCTGGACCAACTACTATATCTAAGACTCAGTTTTCTCAACTGTAAACTGAAGGAAATTTACAATATCTGCGTCATAGAATTGCTGTGAAAATTAAGTGGTAAAACATAAATGTTTTGGAACAGAGTTGCTGGATTCAAATATTGTTCCCACATCTTCTTTTTTTAAAAAAATTTTTATTTCATTTTGTCAATATACAATGTGGTTGATTATTGTGGCCCATTATCAAAACCTCCCTCCCCCCTCCCTCTACCTGCTCTCTCCCAACAACCTCCTTTCTGTTTCCTTGCTGTATGAACTTCAAGGAATTGTAAATGTTGTGTCTTCTTCCCTCCCACCCTGGTTATTTGTGTATTTATTTATTTATTTTTAGCTCCCACAAATAAGCGAGACCATGTGATATTTCTCTTTCTGTGCCTGACTTGTTTCACTTAATATAATTCTCTCTAGGTCCACCCATGTCGGTGCAAATGGCAGAATTTCATTCTTTTTTATATCACAGTGGTATTCCATTGTGTAGATATACCACATTTTCCATATCCACTCATCTGATGATGGACAGATTTATTGAAACTAATGAAAATAATGATACATCATACCAAAACCTGTGGGATACTGCAAAAGCAGTACTAAGAGGGAAATTTATCGCATTAAATGCTTACTTCAGAAGAATGGAAAGATGGCAAGTGAACAACCTAACACTTCACCTTGAAGAACTAGAAAAACAAGAACAATCCAAACCCAAAGTTAACAGACGGAAAGAAATCATTAAGATCAGAGCAAAACTTAATGAAATTGAAACCTAAAAATTGATACAAAAGATCCATGAATCAAAAAGTTGATTTTTTTTGAAAGATAAATAAAATTACAAACCATTAGCACGGCTAACTAACAAAGGCGAGAAAAGACCCAAATAACAAAAATTAGAAATGAAAAAGGTGAT
>NW_007741896.1:23319-23611 GCF_000696425.1 Galeopterus variegatus
GGCTAACTAACAAAGGCGAGAAAAGACCCAAATAACAAAAATTAGAAATGAAAAAGGTGATATTACAATTGATACCTCTGAAATACAATCATTCGAGACTACTATAAACAACTATATGCCAACGAATTTGAAAATCTGGAGGAAATGGATACATTTCTGAACACACACAAACTACCAAAACTAAGCCAAGAAGATGCAGAAAATCTGAACAGACCAATAAAAATAAAAAATATTGAAGCTGTTATCAGAAGGCTCCCAACAAAGAAAAGCTCAGGACCAGATGGATTCACAG
>NW_007741897.1:0-6410 GCF_000696425.1 Galeopterus variegatus
AAGTTTTTATTTTAAAAATGTTACCATAAATATATGCTTGACTGATTCTTCAATAGTTAAAGTTTTAATAAAGAGATGTTTCTGATATAAAAGAAAGCTTGAAAAAGCACGCTAATTTCTCAGTCATTTTTATGGTTTATGACTCATTGCTTTGCCACGTGACTGGCACATACTACCATCTGCTAGCTGTGTATCTACATTTCTGAGTTAGCTTTTGAAAGTCTAACAAAGCAAAAAAAAAAAATCTCTGAGAACCAACATTGCAGAAAACATTGTCATTTCACCAACAGCTCAAAGGTCATAGCCTCTCTTTCCCGTAGGAGGCAGGAGGAACACAGCCCACCATGAGTGGGTGATCCTAACAGAGGAGATACAGACAACTTGAATACAACATGGCGATGAGGGAGAGACTCGTAAGGTCTCTGGTTCATAGCCCTGCTGTGTTCTGACATGGCTTTCTGGTCACATCCCATTCCTATCTTCTTAAATCTTTCCTTGGCACATTAACTACACAAGGACACCTTACACTCAGTTGGTGGGGGACAAACTTTCACTGAACTTCAGAATGCCCAAGCCTATCCTCCCATCTCACAGAGCATCAGGTACAAATTTTGAGTGGCCAAAAGAAGTAGCAACAGGACTATTTCAGGCCAGTGGGTCCCACTGACTGTAAAGCCATAACTAGAAGAAATCAACTGGTTCAGGAGCTCTCAGATAGGACCTGTTTAACTACTCTTGAGTCACATTGGTATGGGTAACTAAGAGACTGATCTTCCTTCTTCAAGGGCTGAAACACCTTAAAGGAGGACCCTTAAGTATCTACCTGGAGCCTAGATAGAAGACTCACCTCTGGCCGATCCAAGCAGATAGAGGCTGATTAGTAAGAAAATCTTGTTCATCTGGAGTTACGGAAAGAGGGGACCCCAGCGTGGGTCACCCAAGAGCCGTGAAGAAAACTGGACAGAAGCTCCCAATGCTGAGTCAGAGCTCCTGGGAATTCTAGAACCTCAGAAACAACCCATGTTTCCTCACAATGGGTTGTGCTCTGAGGTCCTCATGTAGCCTGTTCAGGCAGGTTGGCCCATTAACAACCAATGGCAAATCCTTATTAGTGAAGTCTAATGAGTATTTTCTTTGTGCATGGTGGTGTGTTGGGGCCATCTGCCCTACCTTTAAAAAAAAGTATTACCAAAATAACATATACTCTTTGAAATAAAGTTTAAAAGATACCTACTCTTTTTAGAACATATTCTTGATAGTGAGGTGTGATTGGCTGGTTATTTTCTGTTTGGTTCTCTAAATCAGCCTTTCTTGTCCATGATCTGTATCCCAAAAAGGCTGACTTCTATTGAATTCGTCATCTGGTTGCTGGTTGGATTTGGCTTCAGATTGGGTTTAGCCAAGATTGGAGGGGAGGAGAAAGAGGGACAGGAAGGGAGAGAGAGAGATTGGAGTGTTTATTCTTCCTATTCCTTCTCTGCCACAGTTGATAAAGTTTCCGTTGGGTGTCCTTTCTTCCATGGCACCAGCTCTCAACAAGGCTATGGTAACATGTTTTCCTCCCCTGCCCCTAGGCCTAAGGATGATAATGATTTCCTGCTTTTTCTAAAACCTGTATGCCCCAACTTTCCTTTTTTGTTTCCTTAACCCTGCCCACTTATATAAATAGTCTTTTCATGTAGGCATGTATCAATCGTGATTCTGGCAGAAAATAGATGACAAACTCAAATGGGTAACTACCAGAAGAAGGTGTGGGTTGCTGCAAACAAAAATACTGCCTAACAATCTATATAGGAGAAAGACAGACCCTCAGATCCCTTTTAAGTTTAGACCCAGATATCCAACCACCAGCTACCCCCATTTTATACATGTAGATAACGACCCCCCACCACCACCTTAGGAGAAGGAAGGTATATTCTTTGGTGAGAGGCATAGAACAGGGAGCACTAGGTACAGGGCTAGGGGATAGAGATGAGATGTCATACAGAAACTTTAAGGATTAAGTAGAAGGCTGAATACTGAGTGGTGATATCAGTTCCCTTCTCTTCCCAACTTCTTGAATACTGGCAGGCAACCTCTACCAACTCCTTCCTAACTAGGCAAGAGATCAGCACATCCCTCTCTGGAGAGATTGAGTGGTTCCAGAAGAAAGATCCTACAGACTTTGATGGAGTTGTCTGCCCATTCTGTGCCTATTACCCTAAAGTGAAGCTTCACTTATTGACAAGTCCCTCCATGCACACGGGGTTTCCGGTGGCTATTTTAGAGTCATTATATAGAATGTGAACACATAGCCAAGGATCACTAAACATTTTAGAAAAGCTTCTAAAGTGAAAGAAGGCAAAACAAACAAACAGAAAGATGTACTGTAGTGGCCACAGAGTCAGCACCAGGAGTAGATGAAAATCTTTATATATTATATTCTTAGTGATATAATTTCCAACTGCTAGGGATAAAGAGAATATCCTAAAAGTTTATAGAGAAGGGCCGGCCTGTGGCTCACTTAGAAGAGTGCGGTGCTGATAACACCAAGGCCACAGGTTCGGATCCCAATATAGGGATGGTTGGTTAGCTCACTTGGGAGAGCGTGGTGCTGACAACACCAAGTCAAAGGTTAAGATCCCCTTACCAGTCATCTTTTAAAAGAGAAGAAAAGTTTATAGAGAGAAAAACAGTATCTATGGAAAGGATCAGGAAAAAGTAACAACATCACACTTCTCAAAAGCAACACAGGAAAGTAGAAAAAAATAGAGAACGACTTAAAAAGAACAAAATAATTTTCAACTCAAATTTCTTTACTCAGTTTCATTTGAGAAGAGAATAAAGCAGAAAACCAAAGTCTCAAAAAAAAAAAAAAAGTGACTTTTTGTATTAGTGAGAAGTGCTTTCTTCAAATAGAGGGATACCAGCCTGCTGTGGCTTAAAGAACAGGGGTTTGTTTTCTCACGTAAGTCTGAAGGTAGGCAATCACTGACACTGGGTCAGAGGCTTGCGTGTTACAGCCAAGTTTCTGACATTCTTTTGCCTTTTCTCTAGTTCTTACTGTTTGGTCACAAGATGGCTGCCCAAAGCTCAGGCATCACACCCATGTGGATTCAAGGTAGTGGGGATGTATTAGTTTTCCGTTGCTGTGTGACAAACTTACCACAAACCTAGCAGCTTAAAACAATACCCACTTATCTCCCAGCTCTGTAGGTCACCAATCTAGGGCTTCTACACATAGGGACTCATGAAGCCAAAATCAAGATGTTGAACAGGGCTGGGCTCCCACCTAGAGACTGGAGAAGAATTCACTTCCACACTCATTCAGGTTTGGGGCAGAATTATTCCCTTACAGTTGTAGGACTAACTCCCTATTTTCTTGCTGGCTGTCAGCCTCTGGCCTCCCTCAGATCTTTGAGGCTATTGCCTCTTGGACATACCCTTGGTATCTGATCACCTGGTTATCTCATCATCTAGGTCTCCTTCAGCAAGAATTCTGTTGGGTCTGTCTAGATAGAATCTCCCTTACTCCTGATGTTTTGTTGTAGTAATTTTCCATCCACTGATCCTCACCCTGCTTCTTGGCAATAAATTCCCACTCGGTACTTTTGTATTTGGAGTAGAGCCCAGTGTCTTTCCCGAACTATGAGAACCCTTGGCGGTGGTCCCTAAACCTATCATGATAGTCCCTCCCCCGCTAAATAAAGTCTGTCTTATTGTCTTTAGCAAGTGTCATGAATTATTTCTTTCTTTGACATTATATGTCTATATATCTCCTTCCCTCAATCATTTACTTCTTTTGGTTCCCTACTCAAGTATCACTTTTCAGAAAGACCCTGTAAAAAAGCACCCCTGTCACTATCTATCATCATACCTCCCTTCAGTTTTCTTCATTGTTTTTATCACTACCTATATATATCAGATTGTTTATCATTTGTTCAAGTTTTATTTGTGCATTCACTACTTTATCCCCAGGGTCTGGCATATAATTAGATACTCAATAAATATCTGAAGAGATGAATAAATATTTATCCTGCATTGTCAACTAGCTATATTGAGAGCATGGAGAGAGGGGAAGAGGAATTTTAAAGAGAAATAAATCTTCATCTATTGTAACAAAAAGTCACTAGATAACATCTAAGATGGGTGAATCAGAAATAGTGATATAAACTTACTACATGAAGGTAATTTCCAGAAGAACAAGCTGAGAGTGGCCGGGTAGCATGGGTGGGGGTGTTGGGTTTAGTGGGTGGGAGTTGGGGGAGGACTGTTGATCTCCTTCATAAGCACATGCACATGTAGAAATCACCGAGTCACCCGAAACTCAAAAATCTGGACAAGCTCAGCAGAGGAGCTCCCATTTCATTTGCCTCTCAGACTTGTTCAACAGGAATCCCTTCTCGGCCCCTAGGGCTACAGGCTGAGACCACTGGACCATTCTGCGTGCAGAATCCTTTCCTAGAGGTCCATGAAGCCCCAGCAGTCACCAGGAAGCCACTCATAGTTGGTGCTGACTTGCAGCTTGACAAGAGAAGAATTGTTCCTAGTGTGCATTCCTCCATGTTTTCTGGTCCCAGCCCCCACTGACTTGTGGCTTTTCCTTGCACTGTGTCACAAAGAAAGGGGCGTCACCCAGATTTGAATCTGAACACTGCTCTGCTGGTTTCTGGCTGTATGACCTCAGAAAGACATTCATCCTCTCTGAGCCTAGTGGCCTCGTTTGTTAAATGGGGATAACATCAGTTCCTACTGAGCACAATGCCTGGCACATGGCAGACATTTATAAAGAGTAGTCAAATGTTAAGTTTTTTCTTCAGGGCTTAAATTTTGCTGGTACTACAATAAATATTTAATTTATTGCTTGTTACATGCACTTTACAGTTTACCCGTTTACAGCAACAATGTGAGGCATATATTATCATTAGTTCACAGAGAAGAGGAGGTTCTAAGAAATTATACACATTGTTAATCCAGTTTATCTGGCCTTCATATCCCATAATTCAGATGACCCACAGTGCTCTGCGACTGGTGATGATGTATACTGGACAAGTTGCAGCCAAAGCTCCAGGGAGATGCCTGGAAGGTGGCTGGGAGGGAAGAGCAGCCTGTGAGCTCTGAGGANGCTCAGGCCAGCTCCTGACTGCAACCCTCTACCCACCACTCCCCCAGCATGACCTGTCCACGCACACAAGCTGTGATCTCAGAGGCACAGGGATGAGTGACATCTTCCCACAGCATAGGGAGACCTCTGCTGTTCAAACCCTTTTCAGGCACCAACTTCTGCCAGGTCCTGTGCTAACACTGATGGCCTAATTTTTTCATCTTCACTTTAACATTCTATCCCCTTTCACAAGTGAAGAAAGGATAAGAGAGGTTAAGTATCTTCTCCAGCATCGTGTTGTCAACTCTTGGCTCCAAACAGACAGTTCCTCCCATTCTTACACTCTTTCCTACATGATGAATATATTGACAAAGAAGTTTCTTTCTCCTCTTATTCTTATTCAGTCAGACAGCTGACTTCAGAGCCTAAGGTATTTTCTTATTTTGATTTCTCTTCACAGTACACCCTGTGGTTTCCCAAGAACAGAAAGACATTGTAAAAGGAAACAAAAGGGAACACCTATTTACAGGTGATGATAGTAAGGCAGAATATGGTTTAGTATTATAAGGGAGATTAAAATGAAAATGGAAAATATTGGGAGAAAGTAGAGGAGAAAAAAAATCACGAAAAACTTTCATGAAAGCATCATTTGGGGTGGAATTATAACAGCTTCTTAACTGGCAGTGATTTTTTTTCCCTCCAGGAGACATTTAGCAATATCTGAAGATATGTTTGGTTGTCACAAGTTGGGGATGGTGGTGCTATGGAGTATGGGGCTGGGAGTACTGGGTAGAAGGTGAGGGCCATTTGGGAGACAGTGTTGAATGCCAGGCTGCAAAGGTGGTACCTAAGTACGTGGAACTAATGAAGAGTTTTGGGCAGGAGAGTAACTGTCTTCTAGGAAGCTAAATCCAGGCAGACATGAGAACTGGATTGGAGCTGAGAGAGTAAAGCAGCTAAGTAATGCATCTGTAATTCCGTCTAGGAACACAGAGACCACGGGCTGTCTGGTTAGCTCAACTAGTTAGAGTGCGGTGTTGTAACAGCAAGGTCAAGGGTTCAGATTCCCAGCCAGCCAGCCACCAAAAAGAAAAAAAAAAAAAGAAAAAAACCCACAGAAACCAAGAAATGGACAAGGCAGAATTTCATAGAAGAAGCTGCACAGAGATCAGGAGGAGCCAGAACTGAAGTCCTCAACCACAGGCACTGTTAGTGCTGGTGCCACAAGATTACCCCCAAAGGCAGCAGTGGTCAGAAAGTAGAGGGACATCTCAGAAGAGTGCTCAGAATCAAGTTCAGACTCTATAGACACGGTAACAGGCATTGT
>NW_007741897.1:6560-7127 GCF_000696425.1 Galeopterus variegatus
AATAAGAGGAGAAAGAAACTTCTTTGTCAATATATTCATCATGTAGGAAAGAGTGTTAAGAATGGGAGGAACTGTCTGTTTGGAGCCAGCAGCCTGAACTAGGGAGGCCCCAGCTCTTCCTAAAACGGAACTTCCTCACACCTGCTTTTGGAAGCTAAAGCTCTTTAATATCAGATGGTGATGTTCCTAAAGGGACTGAAAAACAATATCTAGGCAGGGCTGGAGACATCATTTGTGGGACCCAGTGCAAACTGAAGTTGTGGGGCCTTTGTTAAAAATTATTAAGAATTTGAAGACATCAAGAGCAGAGGATGAAACCCTCTTGGGTATGGGGCCCTGTGTGGTGCTTATGAAGGCAGCCTTGGGTGTGGGAGACTGTATACTTGGGGAGCAATTGCACTACTAAATATGCCTTAATGTATACACAGAGTAAAAATAAGACTTCTTGGGCTGGCCCGGTGGCGCACTCAGTAGAGTGTGGCGGCGCTCCCGCTGAGGGTCCCTTGTAGAGACCGGTCCGCTCACTGGTTGAGCGCGGTGCGGGTGTGACACCGAGGGTTGCGATCC
>NW_007741897.1:8380-9786 GCF_000696425.1 Galeopterus variegatus
AAAAAAAAAAAAAAAAAAAAACCCACAGTAGATATATAAAAGGAAGACTTCTTCACCATCCCTGAAGCCATTTTAAATAGGCATTGATCATCCGAGCTTTCTAAGAAGCGGTTCCCCCTTCCGAATTTTTCAATAAAGTTTCAAATGTATACAAAAGTAGAGAGTACACTCATATACTCATCACAAAGCTTCAACAATTGTACCAACATGACCAGCATTTATGCCACTCACTAACCTCCCCATTGTTTTGAAGCAAATTTGTCTTGAGGATCTCTTTAAAAGAATTTATTTTTTAGCTAAAAACATCAGGAAACTTGTTTTTTTGTTGTTTTGTTTTTGACGGCTGGTCAATAAGGGGATCTGAACCCTTGGCCTTCTGTTATAACATCATGCTCTAACCAACTGAACTAACTGGCCAGCCTAAAACTTGCTTTTAAGGATAGGTTATCACATAAACACAAGAGAGTGGAGGAATGGGTAGGGAATAGAGGATTCAGAAGTGATGTTTCATAGAGTAGAGGACCAGCGATAAATTTGCACTAGTACTGCTGTGGGGCTCAGGGTAAAACTCACTTGGGGTGTTCTAACATTCATTTCAGTGTTTCTTTGTGGGAAGATTAAGAGCAGCTGTCAGTCAAGGTCCAGTTTCATAGTCAGTGAGGTCTTCATGAGAATCCTGAGCTATCAGGGTCCTCTCAGTCTTTTGCAGAAACTTCAAGTAAAGATCTCCAAGATCAGGGCTTTCCCAGCTAAGCTTCCATGGCTTCATGTGCCTGCCAATAGTACAGCATGCAAACAGCTGGTTAGACACTCCTGCACGGTGCTTTTGAGACAACATGTTCTCCATTGTCATCTTTCAGAAATCCTGAAGCCTACTCAAAGGAGGGAAAATATTCCGTTTGGCTGTCCACATAGATTGTCTCTGTGATGAACGATGTCAGAGATAGGACGAGTGATACTATCACTGGGAATTGTGTGAGTAAAGGGACAGAGCAATTTCTACATTTCACGTGACCAGCTGAGCACAACCGTGGCTCCACCAGTGGGTGCTGGGCTCGTGCTGGCATAGGAGAGCCAGTTGTTGGGGGTTCAGGAAGTTCATGAGCTGCTTGTTGAGCACAGTGATTATTAAAAATGAACTTACAGGGGCCAAGCCTGTGGCACACTCGGGAGAGTGTGGCGCTGGGAGCGCAGTAGCGCTCCCGCCGTGGGTTCGGATCCTATATAGAGATGACCGGTGCGCTCACTGGCTGAGTGCGGTGCAGCTGGTCTCAAAAAAGGACCAAAAAAAAAAAAAAAAAAAGAACTTACAGAAATTAACAAATTATATCAGGAACAAGGATAATCAAGACCCCATCCCTTCTTAATAGATTTCACTACATTTTCCTACCGTGTGGGCTCTCGAG
>NW_007741897.1:10644-21484 GCF_000696425.1 Galeopterus variegatus
GAGGAGTTTTATGGAGCCACACAGGACTGACTGGGAGGATTCCCAAGCTATTTGGTTGCCTATACTCAGGAATGGGGGAAGGTGTGAGGGGGAGATTTCAGGACATCAGCAAGGCATCTTGGCTGGGTCAGGGATGTGGGAGTTGCAGTGAGGACCGTGGGCCATATGGAGCAGACCTGGGGAGACACTGTGGCTGGGATCAGAGCTGAATGAGGAGCTCATTCCTTAATGACGCTCATGTGCTGTGTGGGCTGAGACTGCATCAGCCTGGGAAGAACTGAATTACTGCCTCCTCCTCATTCCCATCGGCACTTCCTTAATCTTTAAAAAAATGCACACCAGTTTTCAGCAAATATGTAAAATCTTTTCACACACCCTGTAAACCTCCTTGATGTTGCTGACACATGTTTGACTGCTTTCTGATGTCCTCATGTGCTGAGAGGATTTTGTCAAGCCTTACTCCGTGCAGTTTGCACTAAGAAAGCAATCAGGTTTTATCTTCTTTTGTCAAGTGTATTATATTAACTACACTAATGTATTTATTAAAATGATATGTGCTTCCCCACCCCAAGATTCTGGTATTTTCTCTCCCCACCCCCAACTCACACAAAATACACAATGTTGAACTCCTCAGCACCCCCACAGGCTAAAATAGGTCTTGTCTGTCTTTTCCACTGCAGGAAGGACAGTGAAAAGGAGGTTAAGTCAATCCCTGGCCTTGGGGCACTCAAACAACTGGGCCTCTGCAACGGGGATGAGAGGTCTAGGGAATGTGGAGCAAAGCATCCCCTAGGGATGGGCTAAACAGATGGTCTCACCCCTCTCTCCTCATCCAGAGCATCCTAAGATTAGGGCTAAGTAGGAGTCACATTGCAACCATTTAGTACAAAACTGATTCTTAGCATATTACAGAAAACATTTCTGCTGACATGTGTCTTTTCTTCTTCATGATGTGGGGCTGGTGGAAGGGACCTTCTGTGTCTGAGGGAGCCACAGGTGACTTCTCTGGTAGCAAGTATCTTATCCTCTGGTCTTTTGTTTCTCTGGCAGCAAGTATCTTGTCCTTTGGTCTTTTGTCACCAATTTGGAGGCTCTTGGAGCCATCAAGACTTGGGTTCCACTGTCAGAGAGACAGAGTCAATGCAGTCTGCAGAGCTGGGTATGAATCCACCAGTCACCTCTGTCACTTTAGCCAGACTGTTTTCTCGCCAATAAAATGGCAATATTGACAACTACCACAGAGGCTGCTGTGTGAGAAGAAAATGGAATGATACCGGTCAAGTGCTTTGCCTACAGCAAGCTCTCAGTCAATGCCACGTTGTTTTTCGTGGGGTAGGTGACACAACCCTCTGACTTAAGAGCTGGGCTGGGGAATAATTATACCTCTGCAGAGTAAGTCTCCATTTCTGTGGGTTTCCAGTTTTTAAGCTCAGTGAGAAGGTGCAGAAGGGGAGGGAGTCCATGGATTCCTGAAGTTCCATGTTTGAGCAAGAGAGGACCCAGGTTCTGGGTGTGCCTAGGGCTGCAGAGTAGCCTGAAGCCACAGCTACCAAACGTTTTCTTGAGACCAGAATTTTAAAATCCTATTTTTCAAGTGTATAAACAAATAGGAATTTCTGTCCAGCCTGGAAGATAGACCCAAATCTGCTACTTTGGGTTAAGTGCTTTATTTAACAACAATCTAGGCACGTATCCATTCCCATGGAATCAGGAGATTTACCAGCACCACACTCTCCCGAGTGAGCCACAGGCCGGCCCAGGAATCAGGAGATTTAAATGTCTGGACTCTCATCACAATCAGGGCCGTAGTCTCCTTGAGCATGAAGATCATGGCATAGTTGTCTCCCCTCTCCAGGTTCATCAGCTCACCTGGTCTCACCAGCCCTTTGGCTGAGTAATGCAGACATGATTCCCCCATTTAAAAGCTAGGAACAATGAGACGGAAAGAAGCCATGAAAGTACATGGCTTGCTCGCTAGGGCCAGTGGAGGGGAGCAGAGCCAGTGACCCAGGTAGGACCTCCAGGGCTCCCCCAGGCCCTCTGCTCACTGCCTCCTGCAGAAGCGCAGTCCTTGCCCTGGGCTCCCATTGGCTGCTCCTCCCAGCCTGGGGTTATAAAGCCTGGATTTCCAGGGCTGGCTGCTGCAGCTCTGTCCTGCCTCCTGCTGCTGCCTGGTCCTGGGGTCTCACGAGATGGGGAAGCACCTGCTGCCAGATTTAAATATCTGGGCTCACACCATGATCAGGGCCGTAGTCTCCTTGAGCATGAAGATCATGGCATAGTTGTCTCCCCTCTCCAGGTTCATCAGCTCACCTGGTCTCACCAACCCTTTGGCTAAGGGAGACATGATTCCCCCATTTAAAAGCTAGGAACAATGAGATGGAAAGAAGCCATGAAAGCTTGTGGTTTACACACTAGGGCCAGTGGAGGGGAGCAGAGCCAGTGACCCAGGTAGGACCTCCAGGGCTCCCCCAGGCCCTCTGCTCACCGCCTCCTGCAGAAGCACAGTCCTTGCCCTGGGCTCCCATTGGCTGCTCCTCCCAGCCTGGGGTTATAAAGCCTGGATTTCCAGGGCTGGCTGCTGCAGCTCTGTCCTGCCTCCTGCTGCTGCCTGGTCCTGGGGTCTCACGAGATGGGGAAGCACCTGCTGCTGCTGCTGGGCCTCTCCTTGCTGATGGGCTTCCTGCAAGGTAAGCCCCTGGGGACAGTGGGGACTGGTCTAGGTGAACAGAAGCCATGGAGATGAGTCAGGAGGAAGGACCTCAGCTTCCCTTTAGAGGTGACAGCCATAGCCCTGCTGCCCCACCCTCCACTTTTCCTCCGTGCTGCCTCCCTGTCTCCTTTGCTTCCCATGCTTTTGGTCCCCCCTGCCCCTCTCCCCTTTCTTCCTCCTCCCTCCTGCATTTTATTTCAGGCTCTACTGCCCTCCCACCTTGGTTCTAATCCCTGATACTCTCAAATTCCTCAAGCTTCCTTGAAGAGAGCCCTAAATTTGAGTTGAAAGGAGGGCAAGGGATGTTCTTTGTGGATGATGAAGACAAGCAATGAGGTCTGCTACAGACAGGACACGGAGAAGTGGTCCCCGGGCATGGATGATGGGCTCCTGAGCCCCCCCAGCATCAGACTTGATCTTCCTTCTTCACAGCAGTCCATTCCCACCTCCTGCCAGGTGTGAGCCCAGCCACAGGTCAGCTTATTTCAGTTCATTGAGCACACATGGGAAGCAGCGCTTGCTCAAGCTGCCTCTGGGCCAGCGGCTGAGCTCCCTCTCCTGACCAAGGTGAGGCTGGGCCCAGAAAGAGCCTCATTATGCTGTTTTTTACTTTCCAGTTCTACAGTGTTACCAGTGCCATCAAGTCAATGCTAATGGGGTTTGCAAGACTGGGGAAAGCATCTGTGAGACTCAGGGCAGCCAGGAGTGCTTTCTGAGTCACTTCTATGAAGGTTGGCAAGGACTGAGAAGTCTCCTGGGGCAACCCTTTCCTGATCTTGAGGGAGGCATCTCTCAGGAGACCTGGGGGCGGGAACAGAGAGTGTGGGAGGATTTTGTTTTTTTCCTAACAAGCAAGAAAAGGCTCCTCTGGTTCTGGTGCTGAGCTGCCACTGGCTTTTGACCAGATCAATTGACCTATCAAGAGAAAAAATGTTTTTTGAGGGCTCTGGGGTCTCAGGTTATCCTCAGAGACAAAAATCCCACGGGTAGCACTTTGGGGAACTGGAGGCCTCAGTGCGGGAAAGATAAGGGGTGGCAGGGGAAGGCCCAGGAGGGACCCACCTCAGTCATCTCAGGGTGGTTGATGTCCCTCCCCACCTGGAAACCTAACTCTTCAGGGCAATGTGCTGTTTATCCTCATTTATCCTTTAACAAATATTTACTGTTTATCTCTTATCTTGCCTTTCTTCCTCTCCAGATAATAGGCTCCTGTATGGATACTAGGGTTGGGGAGACTTCCGCCTCCCCAAGTCATTCTTCAAACAAAATGCTCATGTGGATTCTGTATGCTTTAATGACACATCTTTCTGTAACAGGCTTTAGAGGCTTGGCCCCTCCTTGCCCTATTCTATTATTTGTGAGCCATGGCCCTCCAGTTTAGCCCTTCTCCATATTCTGTAGCCTTAGAAAACTAGGCTATCTTTCCCTGGCACTGCCTCAGCCCTAAAACCTGCCCCTACACAGCTACAGGTGTTGACATTTCAACAGCTCCATCCACCAGATAAGCGCTCTCTCCTTTCCACCAGCCTTGGTGCTCCCCCTCTCAGATCCTAGTCTCCTTTCCTGTCTCCCTTCATCCCTCCGTCATCGACTGGCATAGAGCAAGCTCTCCTTCCCTCTCTTCTTCCTTTCTTCATTCCTCCCTCTCTTCATCCTTTCTTCATTCTTCCCTTTCTTCAACAAATACAAAAGTACCTCGAAAAGATTATGGAAAGATCTGTATTATCTTTTAATTCTATTTATCCATGACCTTTTTGAAGTACCCTCCTATTTCCTTACTTTTAAGCACTGTAATTAAGTGCTGCCTTTCTTCAACAAATACAAAAGTACCTCAAAAAGATTATGGAAAGATCTGTATTATCTTTTAATTCTATTTTTCCATGACCTTTTTGAAGTACCCTCCTATTTCCTTACTTTTAAGCACTGTAATTAAGTGCTGATTAAGTAACAGTGAATAAGACAAACCTGATCCCTACCCTCAATGTGCCTTCAGTTTAGAGGCTCCTTTCAACCAGGCTGGCCGGGAAACAATGGCGCCAGCATCTTGCTTCCATCTTATTCGGAACTTAGGGCTGCAAGGGGCTCCTTTACCACCCCCTCCATTTTACACACACAAACACACATGCCCTTCCTCAGTCTTTCTCCCTTTCCACTGTTTAGCTTTTTTCTTAATAAGTCCCATATTTTTGAGGTTAGTGTTTATATTAGTCCGTTTCTGTTGCTTATAACAAAATACCTGGAACTGGGTAATTTATTAAGAAATAATATTTATTGCTTACAGTTTCTGGGTCTGGGAAGTCCAAATCCAGGGAACACATCGGTGAAGGTCTTCCTTGGTGGTGGCTTCAGTGACACAGGGTATCACATTGCGAGATGGTGGAAGCAGAGAGAGAGAGAGAGAGACTGTCACATGTTCTCTTTTTAAAGCCCTCAGAACCATGCCGTGAACACCATTATTAATCCATTCATTAGAGCATGGTCTTCAGAATCTGATCACCTCTTCAAGGCCCCACCTTTCAGTGACCATAACAGAATTTCCCACCACAGTGGGGACCAAGCTTCTAATACAGAAAATTTGGAGGACACAATTCAATCCATATCTATGTTGTTTGGAATTTTTATGTTGTAATTATATTGATATAATGTATGTTCAATCTAGAAAAAGTGTAACACACCAGGAAAAGTAGACATCACTAGTAATCTCATCCTATCATGCAGAGACATACCCTATTTATATTTTCAGGTATATCTTTCCAGGTTTTTAAAGGGAGAAATAGGTGTTTTGTGTATGTGTTTAGTTATAAATATTTATACATTTATATATATATTAAAAATTATAACCTTTTTCTAAAATGTATCAAAGATATCATTCCAACTACACCTCTATATTACCTTTTTTTATCAGTTGCATTATAATGCATTGTATGAGCTACAAATTTATTTAATCAATTTTGTACAGATAGATTATTTCCAATTTTTAAAAATCAGATTAAGGTATCATTTACATACAGAAAAACTGATGTTTTATAGTTTCCTGTGATCCAACAAACATATATAGTCTTATAACCTCCATAATCAAGATTCAGAATATTTGCATTACCACAAAAAATTCCCTGTACCCCTTTGTAATCATTCCCCTCACCTCACCTTCAGCCCTTGACAACCACTGCCTTCTCCATATTGTTGGATTCATACAGTGTATAGCCTTTTGTGTCTTGCTTATTTTACTGAGGCTAATGCTATTTAGATTTATATATGTTGTTGCATGTATTGTTCATTCTTTTTTATTGCTGAGTAGTAAGTAGTCTATTTTATGGACAGAACACAATTCATTCGTTTGCCATTTGATAGACATTTGAGTTCTTTCCAGTTTTGGTGATTATGAAAAAAAACTGCTAAACACATGCATATAGTTCGTTCTGTGAACATATTTCAAATTTCCTTGGGAAAACATCTAGAAGTGACTGATAGTAAAATGTATGATTTAGAGCTGGCCAGATAGCTCACTTGGTTAGTGTGCGGTGTTGGTTGTTAAATGTATGATTAATTTTATTAGTAACTACCAAACTCTTTTCCAGAATGGTTGTATCATGTTCCATTCTCATTGGCAATGTATAAAAGTTCTAGTTGCTCCATATACATGCCAACATTCTGTACTGTCAGTTTCTTTTAATTTGTTCTTTTATTTTAGCCATTCTAATAAGTGTTCAATGTCTTTTTAATAGTTTCAATGATTTTAGTTTGCACTTTCCTAATAACTAATGATGTTGAGCACCTTTTCATGTGCTTATTTGCCATCTGAATCTCTTTCTGTTCAAATCTTTTTCTCATTTTTTAATTTAATTTTTTTGATATGTTTTTTTAAAAAATTTTTTTGTCCTTTTTGAGACCGGCCGCACCATGCTCAGCCAGTGAGTGCTATGAGCGCACTGGTCATCCCTATATAGGATCCGAACCCACGGCCGGAGCGCTACTGTGCTCCCAGCGCTGCACTCTCCCGAGTCGGACCGGGACCGGAAACGGGATCGCAACCCTCGGTGTTGCTCCCGCGCCTCGCTCAGCCAGTGAGCGGGAACCGGTCTGTATGTGGGATCCGAACCCTTGGGCGGGAGCGCCGCCGCGCTTCCCAAGCGGCGCACTATCCAGTACGCCACTGGGCCGGCCCGATATGTATTTTTTTAACTGAAACAATTGATGATACATATTTGTGGTGTACAGAGTAGGATATCAATACCTATGTACAATGTGATGATCAAATCAGGATAATTAGTATATTCAACATTACATAACAATCATTTTTTGTGGACCTTACCAATTTCTCGCTAATCCCCTCCCCTTTCCCACCTTTGGTGGCCTCAGTTCTGTTCTCTCCTTTTAAAAGTTCAATGAGTTACTGTGATTGTTTTATCTTTCTTATTTCCTTTTTAATTTATTTGACTATTTGTTTTAGCTCCCACTTATGAGTGAGGACATGGTATTTCTCTTTCTGTGCCTGACTTATTTCACTAAACATAACTTATAAGTTCATCCATGTTGCTGCAAATGGCAGAATTTCATTCTTTTTTATGGCAGAGTAGTGTTCCATTTGTATATATGCCACATTTTCCTTATCCAGTCATCTGTCAATGGACATTTAGGTCGGTTCCAACTCTTTGCTATTGTAAACAGAGCTGCAGGTATCCCTTTGACATGAAGATTTACATTCCTGTGGCTATATAACCAGTAATGGGATTTCTGGATCATATGGCAGTTCTATCTGTAGTTGTCTGAGGAACCTCCATACTGTTTTCCATAATGGCTGCACTAATTTACCTACCAACAGTGTAGGAGGTTTACCTTTTCTTCACATCCTTGCCAGCATTTGTTATTCTGTTTTTGATAATAGCCAGTCTAATTGGGGTGAGATGATAGCTCAATGTGGTTTTGACTTGCATTTCTTTGATGTTTAGTGATGTTGAGCATTTTTTCATGTATCTGTTGGCCATTTGTATATCTTCCTTTGAGAAATGTCTATTCAGCCCTTTTACCCATTTTTTAATTGGGTTACTTGTTTTTTTACTGTTGTCTGAGTTCCTTGTATATTCTGGATATTAATCCATTGTCAGATACATGGTTTGCAAATATTTTCTCCCATTCTGTAGGTTGTATTTTTGCTCTGTTGATTGTTTCCTTTGCTGTGAAGATTTTTAGTTTGACATAATCCCATCTGATTATTTTTTCTTTTGTTGCCTGTGCTTTTGAGGTCTTATTCATAAGGTCTTTGCCTGGTCCTACATTGTGAAGTTTCCCCTGTGTTTTCCTTTAGGGAGTTTTATCATGTCAAGTCTTACATTTAAGTGTCTAATCCATTTTGAGTTGATTTTGGCATATGGAGAGAGGTACACAGGTCTAGTTTCATTCTTCTGCACATGGATGTCCAGTTTTCCCAGTACCATTTATTGAAGAGGCTGACTTTACCCCAATGTATGTTCTTGGTGGCTCTGCGCCAAAGGTCAGTTGGGTGTAAGTACGTGGATTGATTTCTGGGTTCTCTATTCTGTTCCATTAGTCCAAGTGTCTGTTTCTATGCTAGTACCAGGCTGTTTTGGTTACTATAGCTTTGTAGTATAATTTGAAGTCAGATAGTGTAATGCATTCCAGATTTATTTATTTATTTATCACTCAGGATTGCTTTGGCTATTCAGGGTCTTTTGTTTGTTGCATATGAATGTTTGGATTGTTTTTTCTATTTCTATGAAGAATGTCATAGGTATTTTGATGTGGATTGCACTGAATCTGTAGATTGCTTTGAGGATGCAACAAGAGACTACCTTTAAAAACAAAATTTAAAGACAGATTTTAAAATATGCAAACACCTAAGGAGAGTCTGCTTACCAACTTTTATCTATTCTGAAGCACTGTTACATATAATTCCTCTAGGTTTGATAGAAAATATCCTTTCCACTCAAACTCACCGTTTCTTGTCTATTCATAATTTAAAATCATGATATCTAATGGATGAAAATGATCTCATTGATCATCTAATCCATTCACCACCTTGCCCCCAAATCTATGATCCTTAGCTCTTTGATTATTATTCAACAAGAGTACTCAGTCCAGGCCGAGCCCATGGCGCACTCGGGAGAGTGCAGTGCTGAGAGCGCAGTGACGCTCCCGCTGCAGGTTCGGATCCTATATAGGAATGGCCGGTGCGCTCACTGGCTGAGCACGGTGTGGGCGACACCACACCAAGGGTTGCAATCCCCTTACTCGTCACGAAAAGACAAAAAAAAAAAAAAAAGAGTACTCAGTCCACTTCCATCAAGGAATTTTTCAGAAGAAAGTTCCAGTTTGTATTTGCATATGTTTTCTAATCATTAATTAGCAAAAGAAAAATGAAGATAAGTTATCAAGAGAAGTCACAAAAACAAGGACAGCAATTGTATCTAGAGTCAAACTATAACCTGCCTTTTTATTTTAGTTGTCTTAAGTTCTCTCCAGGTAGCCTTCATATCTACCGACAAGGTCTGTCCGTTGTATGTCTTCTGTGGTGTCTTATGCAAAGGTTAAGATTGGAAGTTGAAAACTAAAAAACAAACAAAAAACAAAATGGAAATTAACAGCATAAAAATGGAAGAAAAAGCAATGAGAGAGGTTGGGATTATTTTGGAAGATCAAGTAGAGTGAGAAGGCCAAAGGCATGTAAAAGGCTGGAGACCCCAACACTGCAGAGCACACCAAGGAGGGGTGCTAGTGAGGAAGTGTGTTCCCCACTCACTCAGTCTGTGAAAGCTCCACATTCTGTTTCTAGATCCACAGCCCTGGTCCTCATCTGACATTCACATTATCTGGGCTGTTCTGGCCACCAAAGGAAGAAGAGAACTAAACACCTTCCTTATTTTCCATGTTATGTGCAAAATAGACTGTATCCCTAGCCTAATATGCCAATTCTTCAAGATGCAAAATTAACAAGCAAAATTAACACAATCTTCTTGCTCTTGATATGACCTCTCCACCTAGCCCAAAATCATAGATATTGATTTTCGACTGAAAACTTAACTTCCATGTTAAGTGAAGTAAGTCAGGCACAAAAAGACGAATACTGCATGGTATCACTCATATGTGGAATCTAAAAAAAAAAAAAAAAAAAAAAAAAAAAAGTGGCTCTCTCAGAAGCAGAGAGTAGACTAACAGTTACCAAGGGTGGGGGAGGTGTGTGGGGAGAAGTGGTAGACTAATGGGTACAAAACTATGCTATCTCCCTAAGTGAATCATTGCGCAGTATATGCATGTATTGATACAACATACTGTACCCTACAAGATGTATAAGTAAATATTAAAATATTTTGAATAAAAAAATAAGTGATACACAAAAAATCAAATAAATTAAAAAAACTTGATCTCTCAGCTGATTCTTTTTGAAAGCCTGTCACTTATTAGTTTGCTACCTTAGGCAAAGCAAAACTAGCTATTTGGCATAATCAGAGTTACATCTTCTTTATCTTTTTATTCAATTCTTAATATATACACCCACATATACATGCATAACTTTGCATAAATGCAAATACATGTGAGTGTGTGCATGTGGTATAAGGCCTAAAATTAATGCCCAGCATGATGTGATGATTCAACATCTGATGGAAATCACGAGGGCGTCAAATGACCTGCCTGTCAGTTCCCCTCCCCACGCCAGTATCACCAATAAGATGCTCTAGCCACAACCCTCCTTATCATGGGACCAGGTAGAGACCTACTTATTCCTGAATATCCCAAACTTTCAGTTTCCTGCCAGCCTGCAAAATTATTCAAATAAACCAATTATATCCTCCCATGAAAACCCACCCCCTTGATACCACAAAGCCTGCTTCCCACAGCCCCTCACAGCATCCTTTGTGTTTTCCTGCATGGTGTAGGATCCTCTCCCTTGGGCTATGAGTGTATGCAAATAATAAACCCTGTCACCTCATCTGTCCAGTGCCAGTTCTTGTGTGTTTGGCCATTGCCATAACCATAGGGCATGAATGCCTCCCTCACACAAACAGGGTGAAGGAAGATAATTACAATAGTGCAGTCTTTTTGAGGACATCCTTCCCACAGCACTAATACTATAGATGTGTATAAAATAAGAGAGTTTTTCTACAATCCTTT
>NW_007741897.1:22422-23609 GCF_000696425.1 Galeopterus variegatus
CAATGCTTTCACCCCAATCCATGCTCTCTGCTTCAGTTGTTATCTAACTTCCCCCCAAAATCTGCAGGGGCCCTTTCTATATGGGACCAAAAAGCTACAATTCCAAGGAAAAATTAATGATAAATCTAAATGCCAAGATGACAACCCACATTTGAACAGCATATTAAAACTTGAGAAATAGGGCCGAGCCCGTGGCGCACTCGGGAGAGTACGGCACTGGGAGTGCAGCAACGCTCCCACCGCGGGTTCGGATCCTATATAGGGATGGCCGGTGCGCTCGCTGGCTGAGCGTGGTGTGGGCGACACCACACCAAGGGTTGTGAACCCCTTACCGGTCACGAAAAAGACAAAAAAAAAAAAAAAAAACTTGAGAAATAATTTCATATTTATTATCCTATATAATCCTTAAAACAATCAGTTTTATATGCCTTCTCTCTTCATTTTATAGATAAGGAAATTAGCTTGTCACTCTGTAAAAGATGAAACTGATATTCACGGCCTTGTCATCTAAATATGACCACGCCACACTGCCATTTCCTGGATCTGGGATTATTCAGCCTTATTTTTTCGTGCCCTGGCAGACATTTGGAGATTGCGCAGATGAAAAGGAAGAACTGATTTCTGAAGTATATAGTACATCAGCAAACTCAACTAATAAAACAGGCTGGTTTTTACCGCTATACTACTTGAAAAAGTTATAGCCCCAAAGTTCTCAACTTTCCCGCACAGTAGAATCACCTGAAGCTCTTTATAAATCCTGATTCCCAGGCCACACTACAAACCAATTAAACCAAGAATTTCCAGACGGACCCAGGCAGCAGTAGATTGTAAAGTTTATGGGTGATTACAATATGCATCCAAGGTTGAGAGTCGCTGTTGTAGATGGTAAGAGCTCCAGGTCTCGGGCCCCTTTTCCTCTCACATTTTTGATTTCTGAAAGCAAGAAGCACCTGGTTGATTTAATTGAACGAAAGAAAGAACAGGAATTTGCCCAGAATTGCCCAAGCAAGGGCAGATGATCACGCCTGGCCTCAACGGGCAAACGCAGGCATGACCTATTAACAGGGTTCTTCTCTCCTATCCCTAAAAATGTCACACCCAGAGAACAGCTGCAGAAAATCACCTCACAGTGACAGAGTTCATTCTTGGAGGACTAACGAATCAGCCTGAGCTCCAGCTCTCCCTCT
>NW_007741898.1:0-461 GCF_000696425.1 Galeopterus variegatus
TGTATACTTCAAATGGTTAAAATAGTAAATTTTATATATTATACACCTTAAAATTATAAAAGTTTCAATTATGCCTTAATAAAAATGGAAAAAATTTTAAAAACCAAACCGAAAATGAATGTCGATGAGGACACAGGCAGATTGGAAACCTTGTGCTCTGCTGGGATAATTTTAAGACAGTACGGACTGGAGACAAAACAGTACAGTGGTTTCTCAAAAAAATGAAAAGTAGACTTTTCTTATGATGCAGCAATTCCATTTCTGCATATGTGCCCAAGTAAATAAAAGTGTGAACTGGAAGAGATATTTATACATCCATGTTGACATGGCATTATTCAAACTAGTCAAAGGTAGAAGCAGTCTAAATATCCACAGATGTATACATGAATAAACAAAAGGCGATGTACACATACAATGGAATACAACTTATTTTTAAAAAGAAAGGAAATTCTGACACATTT
>NW_007741898.1:2057-3326 GCF_000696425.1 Galeopterus variegatus
TAAGCCAGTCTCTTTAGATGAAAAAAAATACTCATAATTTCAGATAAGACACATCATGAGAACAGGTTTGATAGATCCCCAGGATCTCTCACCCAGCAGACTGGCGGCAGATTTCTCCTACAAAAAGCTACTTCATAAACGTTGTGCCAGGTGGATCTTTCTGAAGGCTGAAATCTTAGAAGATCACAAGAAATATTAAAAGAGAAAAAAATCGGGGAAACATAGCTCCATTAAAAGACCCAAATATTTCTTTACATTCCTAAAAATAGGAGATGTATTAATTACCTGACAAAGAATCCAAATAACCATCTTAATGATGCCCAGGGAACTATAAATAGGAATACAGACAACTAAACAAAATCAAGAAAAAGAAAGTATCAACAAAGAGATAGAGCCATAAAACAAAAACAAAAACAAAAATGGTGAAGCTGAAGAATACAAAAAGAAATTATGTCTGAGAAATTCTCAAATTCAAGGAAAAAAAAACAGACATCAAAGTTCAATATCTCAATGAACCCCAACTAGGATAAACGCAGAGACACACAACCAGAGACATTAAAATTAAAGTTTCAAAAGTCACAGACAGAGAGTTTTAAAGGAGCAAGAGAAAAGTGATGTGCCACCTACGAGGGCACTTCTATGTGATGGCCAGTGAGTTTCTCAGCAGAAACCTTGTAGGCCAGAAAGGAGTAGAGTGATGTGGTCAGAGTGCTTCAAAATCTTCCAACCGAGAACAGTATATCCAGTGAAGCTGTACTTCCTAGTGAAGAAAAACTAAATACTTTTCATGATAAACGAAGACTGAAAAAGTTTATCACCACTAGATGTGCTCTAAAAAATGCTAAAGGGGGTCCCTCCCCTTTGGGGGTGATGATGGCAGAAGTAACACAAAATCATATAAAAATGTAAAGAATGTGTAGCTCTCTGGGAAAGGTACGTCCATGTGCATGTATAGAATTCTGTAACGTCATAATGACGGTGCATACAACACTTTAAACTGTGCGTTAGAATTGAAAGAGAAAAACATAAAATAAGCAGAAAACTGTTAATAGGTAAAGAATACAAATATATGATATTTGAAAACACTAACAAAGTTGAGGGAAGATGTATAAAGAAAAAAAATAGTATGCAATTGAAGTTGTTACCATCTTAATAAAATATATTGTTTACCTTTAGGTGCTTTATGTTATCCCCATGGGAATCATAATGAAAATAAATATAGAGATGCACAAAAGGAAATAAAATAAACCAAATCATGTCGCTGCAGAA
>NW_007741898.1:3565-5141 GCF_000696425.1 Galeopterus variegatus
GAACTATAAATAGGAATACAGACAACTAAACAAAATCAAGAAAAAGAAAGTATCAACAAAGAGATAGAGCCATAAAACAAAAACAAAAACAAAAATGGTGAAGCTGAAGAATACAAAAAGAAATTATGTCTGAGGAATTCTCAAATTTAAGGAAAAAAACAGACATCAAAATTCAATATCTCAATGAACCCCAACTAGGATAAACACAGAGACACACAACCAGAGACATTAAAATTAAAGTTTCAAAAGTCACAGACAGAGAGTTTTAAAGGAGCAAAAGAAAAGTGATGTGCCACCTACGAGGGCACTTCTATGTGATCGCCAGTGAGTTTCTCAGCAGAAACCTTGTAGGCCAGAAAGGAGTAGAGTGATGTGGTCAAAGTGCTTCAAAATCTTCCATCCAGTGAAGCTGTACTTCCTAATGAAGAAAAACTAAATACTTTTCATGATAAACAAAGACTGAAAAAGTTTATCACCACTAGATGTGCTCTAAAAAATGCTAAAGGGGGTCCCTCCCCTTTGGGGGTGATGATGGCAGAAGTAACACAAAATCATATAAAAATGTAAAGAATGTGTAGCTCTCTGGGAAAGGTACGTCCATGTGCGTGTATAGAATTCTNACTGCATGTTCTCACTTATATATGGGAGCTAATAAAAATAAGTAAATAAATAAACAAGTAAAAAAAGAAAAAAAAATACAGCAGTCAGAATAATATGTTGAACTTTTAAGAGAAGAGAAGAGAACTGAGGTTGGCAGTGGTGGGAAAGAGGGGAGAGGGAGCAGGGAAAGCAAGGAAATGGTAAAGGGACGTGGAAATCGATTACATTGTATGGTGATGAATATACTAATTATCCTAATTTGAATGTCACATATTGCACACTGGTATTGATATTCAATGCTGTACCCTACATGTACAATCATGTCCAAATTTTTAAAAAAATGTTCAAATCTGACAGCTGATACCTGAGTAAATGCTTATGAAATGTTCAAATCTGACAGCTGAGTAAATGCTTATTGAGTAAATCACATGTCCTTGCTTTATCCACAGAATCACTGTCGAAAAGACCCCCTAGCTTACACTTCCCCCCCAGCCCGCCCTGCCATACACCTCATTTGGCACATACATTTTTTTCCTTGAACAGANTACAATGGAATACTACTCTGCCATGAAAAAGAATAAAATACTGCCATTTGCAGCAACATTGATGGACTAGAGAAAATAATGTTAAGTGAAATAAGCCAGGCACAGAAAGAGAAAAACTGCGTGTTCTCACTTCTGTATGGGAGCTAATAAAAATAAATAAATAAATAAACAAGTAAAAAAAGAATAAAAGAATACAGCAGTCACAATAATATGTTGAACGTTTTAAGAGAAGAGAAGAGAACTGAGGTTGGCAATGGTGGGAAAGAGGGAGAGGGAGTAGGGAAAGCGAGGAAATGGTAAAGGGACGTGGAAATCGATTACATTGTATGGTGATGAATATACTAATTATCCTAATTTGAACGTCACATATTGCACACTGGTATTGATATTCAATGATGTACCCTACGCGTACAATCATGTCCAAATTTTTT
>NW_007741898.1:7161-8056 GCF_000696425.1 Galeopterus variegatus
TCACCATCATCATCACCATCATCGTCGTCGTCATCCCTGGAGTACTTGACGTCTGGAGGCCCACAGTCCTAGACCGTGGGCTTAACATCCTCAAGGAAGCATGAAAGAAGATAAGCATGTTTCGCTAGTTTTATGTGTGTATGACCTGAATCCATGGAGCAAATGGTCCCAATGCAATTTCAAGTACAGAAAGACCAGAAATGAGACCTTGACACCTAAGCCTTGCTGATTAAAAGGAAATAGAGGTAGAGANGCCTCCTTGTTCCTTAGACTGTAGATGAGGGGGTTCATCGTGGGACTGAGGATGGCACCAAGCATGAAAAGAACCTGGTCCAGCTTGGGACCATGATAAGAACTAGGGCTCATGTAGACCATCATGGCTGGACCAAAGTAGAGGCTCAGCACAGTCAGATGGAGGAACAGGTAGCCAGGGCTGTGTTTCTGCCCTCAGGGGATTTCATGCAGAGGACAGAAAGGAAGATGAGAGTATAAGAGGACAGGATGAGGGACAAGGGAAAGAGGAGCAGCACAATGCTTGTCACCACCACAGCCTTCTCATAGGCAGAGATGTCCTCACAGGCCAACTTTAGGGNCACGGATGGGGAGATTCATGTCATAGACTGTGTGTGCGAGTGATGTCAGGGTGCCCCCAGCCCAGGAGATGGCAGTCATCTGCAGACAGACCCCTGGTTGACGATGAGGGCATATCTCACAGGGTCGCAGATGGCCACATACCGATCATAGGACGTGAGGTGATAAGGATACACTTGGTGGTTCCTAGTGTCAGAAACAAGAAAATCCAAGTCCCACAGGCCACCCATGAGATGCTTCTCTTCCCTGAGAAGAAGTCGGTTGCCATCGTGGGTACAGTGCTAGAGATTAATGTCAGATGCAT
>NW_007741898.1:8609-8959 GCF_000696425.1 Galeopterus variegatus
GACTCCCCTTCTGCTCAGCTTATTGCTTAGAGCCCCCCCTCCCCTTACGCTGTCTCACTCTCCTGGTTGAACCTTTGAAAGGTTTATGACATTTGTTCCATCCTCACTCTATCACACATCTTCCCATCCTCATATGTGCCAGGCACTGTGCTAGGCCTCGGAGAGACAAAGATGAACAAAGTATAGTTTCTGAAACCTTATTTAAGAAGACGACTAGTGAAAGGTACATATGAAAAAACATGAAAGCTGTTAAATGGAAGAATATGCATGATGCGTCACACAATGGAGATGCAAAGCATTCTTTATTTTTATCAGCTGCAGAAACTGCATGATGACAGAAGTCTAAACTC
>NW_007741898.1:11062-11311 GCF_000696425.1 Galeopterus variegatus
TTTGTGGCTCCCTATCACAAAGGTTCTCCAAGTTCATTGTATTTTGCGCTACTCTTGAATTTTAGCCCTAGAAGGTGCCTTAGAAACATCAGCTTCACTCTTGTCACCATTTTTGTCTTTCTGTTTTTTTAGTGGTGAAAAAATTACAGTTCAGAAAAGGTAAATGATTAGTCCCAGATCACCCAGTGTATTAGTCCGTTTTGTTGCTATAACAGAAGTACGTGAGACTGGGTAATTTATAAAGGAAAG
>NW_007741898.1:16958-17664 GCF_000696425.1 Galeopterus variegatus
GGGGTGGAGAGAAGAGAGGGCAAGATAGAAGTCACGGTCTTTTTGTAACTTAATATCACAAGTGATAAGTGACAAGGTCCAGCCTTTGTTCAGGGGAGAGGATTATAGAAGGGCACAAACACAGTCAGGCAAAGATCATTAGGGTCATTTTGTGGCTCCCTATCACAAAGGTTCTCCAAGTTCATTGTATTTTGCGCTACTCTTGAATTNATTTACACTGTTCTGCAACCATCATTTTATTCATACAGAATGTTATACACTTTAAAATTATATGAATGTACTTATTGGCTGAACCATGTGCTTACAAATGTTTAAAATGGTAAATTATATTTATGTATCCATATATGTGCATACAAGTGCACTTCAAAAAGTTCACAGAAAAACAAAATTAAAATATAATACAAATATTTCAATTAATTTTTGAAGACCCCATGTATAAAACAACAATAAAAAAGCAGGGCCGGCCCCATGGCTCACTCGAGAGAGTGCGGCGCTGGTAGCACCGAGGCCACAGGTTCAGATCCTATATAGGGATGGCCGGTGCACTCACTGGCTGAGTGTGGTGCAGGCCGCACTGTGCTGAGGGTTGTGATCCCCTTACCAATAAAAAAAAACAAAAACAAAAACATACACATACAAAACTTATTTTATGAACAAACTATACCTATATGCAGTGACATGAATGACTATCTCATATATAATATTG
>NW_007741898.1:23357-23608 GCF_000696425.1 Galeopterus variegatus
ACTATATGTTTAAAAATGTTTAAAATGGTAAATTATATTTATGTATACATATATGTGCATATAAGTGCACTTCAAAAAGTTCACAGAAAAACAAAATTAAAATATAATACAAATATTTAAATTAATTTTTGAAGACCTCATGTATAAAACAACAATAAAAAAGCAGGGCAAGCCCCATGGCTCACTCGAGAGAGTGCGGCACTGGTAGCGCCGAGGCCATGGGTTCGGATCCTATATAGGGATGGCCGGTG
>NW_007741899.1:0-6407 GCF_000696425.1 Galeopterus variegatus
TGAGGTGTAAATTTAGGTTGTTTCTTTGGAATCTTTCTTCTTTATTGATGTGCTTATTCCTGTAATCTTCCCTCTTAGAAATGCTTTTGTTTCATCCCATGTGTTTTGGTATGTTGTGTTTGCAATTTCATTTCTCTCAAAATATTTTTTTAATTTCTCTTTTACTTTCTTCATTGATCCATTAGTTGTTCAGAAGCATGTGATTTAGTTTTTATGTGTTTGTGAATTTTCTAATATTCCCTCTGTAATTTCTAGTTTCAGTCTTTTATGTTAGGAAATGATACCTGATATGATTCCAATACTTTAAAATTTTTTAAGACTTGTTTTGTGACCTAACATATAATCTATCCTGGAGAATGTTTGATTTGTATTTGAGAAGAATTATATTCTGCTGATGTTGGATGGTATGTTTAAGTCTGTTAGGTCCATTTGGTCTAAAGTGGATTTTAAATACAAAGTTTCCTTATTGATTTTCTGTCCAGATGATCTGTCCATTGCTGAAAATGGGATAGTAAAGTTCCCTACTATTATTGCATTACAATCTATCTTTCCCTTCAGATCTATTAATATTTGTTTTATATATTTAGCTATTCCAATGTCCAGTGCATATATCTTTATATCTGTTATATCTACTTGATGTAGTGACTCTTTTTCATTATATAATGACCTTTGTCTCTTTCTACAGTTTTGATTTAAAGTGGATTTTGTCTTATATAAGTACTATATACTCTTGCTGTCTTTTAGTTCTCGTTTGCATGGAATATCTTTTTCCATCCCTTCACTGTAGTCTAATTTATTCTATGAGTGTCCTTAAAGGTAAAGTGAGTCTCTTGTAGACAGCATATAGTTAAGTATTGTTCTTTGTTTGTTTGCTTGTTCTTACTCATTCAGCCATTCTGTGTATTTTGACTGGAGAATTTAATCTATTTACATTCAAGGTAATTATTGATAGGTAAAAACTTACTACTGCCATTTTGTTTATTATTTTCTGGTTATTTTGTAGATCTTTTGCTTCTTTCTTCCTCTCCTACCATTTCTCTTTGTGATTAGATGACTTTCTCTAGTGATGTTCTTTGATTCTTTACTTTTAATATTTTGTGTATCTGCTATAGTTTTTTGCGTTGTGGTCACCATCAAACTTACAAAAGTCCCATTAGGAAAATATAAATTATAAATTTTCCTAGGCTCAAATTGAAATTGTTTTTTTTAAAGATATAGATTTTTTTTTATTTTTTTGCTTTCTAATAAGTACTTTAACAGTAATGAAATTAAGGCAGTAATATCTAACAATATTGTCATTTAAAAAGTATCATTTAAATTATTGAAAAAACAGAATATATGTAGGATATAATAGGCAGAATAATTTCCCACCAAAGATGGCCTTACCCTAATCCTGAAGACAGTGACTGTTAGGTTTTACAGGAAAGGGAAATTAAGGTCACAAATGTAACTAAATGTGTTAACCAGCTGACCTTAAAATAGGGAGAGATAGTATCTTTTATATCATACTGGTAGGTTCAATGTAATCACAAGGGTTATTAATAGTGGAAGAGGGAGATAGAAGAAGTCAGTAAGAGGGAGATGTGGCTACTGAAGAAAATCACAGAGAAATACAACATTGCTTGTTTTGAGAACAGAGGGAAGAATTACAGGACAAAGAATGTGGTTGACCTTTAAAACTGAAAAAGGCAATGCCATGTATTCTCTCCTAGAGTTTCCACAAGCAATACAGCCCTGTTAATACCTTTATTTTAGCACAGTGACACCTGTGTTGGTCTTCTAACCTAAAGAGCTGCAAGATAATAATTTTTGCTATTTTAAGCCACCAAGTGTGTGGTTACTTGTTTCAGCAGTCATAGAAAACTAACACACAGAGAAACAATGATTATTTTTTAAGTCATCAAATGAACTACAAGGTTTTTCTACTTCTAAGTACACATCAGATCATAGAAATTTTATTAAAATGTGTTATAAATTTGTGTGTATGTGTGTGTACATGTGTGTGTGCATAGATAGTTAAACAAAGACACAGTTATACATAATCATGTCCTTTGGATACTTACATAGTGTGCTATCACACACGTACATACAAGCACAAAACACATTGCTAAATTTTCCTAACCCTACTAAAGATGATGTTAAATGGAAGTTGCATCTAAATCATATAGGAAATTAACAAAGAAAGTAGGGAAAAGTCCTCAAACAAGGGAAAAGAAGAAGAAAAAAGCCACAGAGTCATAAATCAGCAATTTTAGGGGTGGGGGAACTACTTAATCATAAATTGTGAGACATCAAGTTTCAACAGATAAAGCTTGGAGGAAAATAGAGGCTGAACTGTAAATGGCCTATCTGTCCCAATAGAGAGCTTGAATTTTAGGGGTGGGGGAACTACTTAATCATAAATTGTGAGACATCAAGTTTCAACAGACAAAGCTTGGAGGAAAATAGAGGCTGAACTGTAAATGGCCTATCTGTCCCAATAGAGAGCTTGAACTTGAATTTTATTCTACAGATTATTAAGTTTGTTACTCAGACCTATAAATATTCAATGCCTTTATTGCAATTCAGAGTCATGAAAATTCCATAGCACAGATTACAAGGTTTTGGATGATCTGACTTTTGTTCCTTGACCACGTGAAGCTCTTTTCCACCAGGCATCTTTGTATGTATCGCTGTCCCTGCTTGAAAGGATCTATACTACTGTAACCACCACTACCACCTTCACACAGACACATACACATATTTCCCATAGCTAGCTATTTCTTGTGTTTTAGTGTACACATATGTCACATCCTCTGAGAGATATTTCCTGACCACCCATCTTAACTAAATTTCTCTGTCTTATTATTTGGTGGAAGTATATTGTGTGTTTCCTTCATGCTATTTATCAGCCTTGCTAATCTTATTAGCCTGATTACTTAGGTTTTACATATTTCTCCTCACAACTTTGTCATAATGTAAATTGAATGTGGGTAAGGGAACCATACTGTTTTTACTTAGTGTTGTAATCTCAACTCCCTCAACAGTGCCTTGTCCATATTAGTCAACTAACAAAATATCTATTGAATTAATTACATAATTAGTCAATTATGAATGATTTCATCACATATTTGTTTAAGTTAAATGTGGTGGTGTCATTAGAAGGATTTTGTGATTTTCTGATCTAAAAGTGAAGAAAGACTCAACTAGGTCCTTGACTGTAGAAAAACAAAGGGCAGATTTTATAAATCTCTAAGACTAGCACACTGATGGTCACAAAGAGTATGATATTAAATGAGGGAGTGCTATCCCTTGAGGTAAAATAATATGTGAGCCAGGGCAGAAACATGTCAGAGAGAAGATAATGTGTCTAATTGTAGATACACTGAGGTTAAAATACTTACAGTCATCCAAGGAGAGGAGTCAAACAGATATTTAGATTTACAAATCTGAAACTCACAGAAAGGTCAAGGCTAGATGGTAATTTAGAATTTTCATCTGTAGATGATTGTTAAAATTGTGAAAGCAGTTAAGATCTTCCAGAAAGAAAATGTGAGCTAAAAAGTTCACAGAGTAGGGAGAAGAACTACAGTATGCATCGGGGGAGGTGGAAAGAGAAGAACTTAAAAAGAAATATCAGAAATTATGGTTAACAAAGTATTTCTTTAAAGCACAAGGGATATGAG
Source organism: Galeopterus variegatus (assembly GCF_000696425.1). Lineage (NCBI taxonomy): Eukaryota > Metazoa > Chordata > Mammalia > Dermoptera > Cynocephalidae > Galeopterus > Galeopterus variegatus. Next base: position 3,666 of record NW_007741899.1, read on the forward strand.
TGTTTTAAAAGTCAGAGTTAACCATTAAATAAAAGCCAGAGATCAAGAAGTTATCTAAAATACTCCCTCTCCTGATACAATAAAATACAAAAACAAAGCATCCACATATTTTGTCACAACTTTTCACCACCTTATAAACAATCCTGATGTTTGCTTGTTTGCTGCCCATTTCTTTTTTTTTTTCTTTTGGATGAAGCGTGGGGTGCAGTTTGGGGTGCAGAGACACAAGCATAGGGGAAAGGTGAAGGGCATTAGAGTATTTGTTTTATCTCATGACCCTTACAACCTGCTCTTGCGGGAACTAATAGAGCGAGAACTCATTCATTAATCCCCCCTCCCGCAAGGAGAGCATTAATCCATTCATGAGGGATCAGCCCCATGACTCAAACAGCTCCCATCACTGCCACATTGGGGATCAGATTTCCACATGAATTCTGGGAGGAAAAACATCCAAACTCCATCAGTAGGTGCTCAGTACATATTATTGAATTGAATTTTATTTCATGGCATACAGATAATTTGTTAACATACAGAAAGCCTATTGCTCAGAATCTTCTTGTGCCTCTCAAAGTCATCCAAACGTATATGCAATTCATTCCATTGCTATATGATTAAGGACTTAGCTTTCTACAACTCTAAATACCTCTGTGTGGTATTTGACATTAATAAGTGCAAAACATGTCACATTAAGAAGTATGAAACATGTTAATGAGATATTTTCTGCTTTAGTTTAGTTTGAAAATTTAATGTAAGTTGTCTTTTGCAATGATTCTCAACCTAGTTAAGCCTATAAAATACATTTTGATAAGTGTCTGGTTAAAAATTTAAATTCCCTTATTATTGTTCAAAATTAGTTGGCCAATAAACATGATGACAGCAATGAAGGTGTTCAGCACACTTGGTTTAGGAACCTAATACTGAAGGGCTGAGGAGAAAATCAAGTACATAGAACTATTCTTAAGGTTATAAAGTTTTAGAAAATATTCTATATTTTCCGATCTGCAACAAATTCTATCAAAAGCCTTAGAAGCACAATTATCAAACAATTGCAGTGGTCTTTGTTTATAGGGCTAGAACATATTTTGTGGGGCCCCACATTATATTACTCTCTCCTTACCTCTCCCTCCCCCCCTCTCATGGCTGTCTGGTAAGGGGAACCAAATCCTTGACCTTGGTGTTACAAGGCTGTGCTCTAACCAACTGGGCTAAGGGGGGCCCCACATCATATTACTCTCTCCTTACCTCTCCCTCCCCCCCTCTCATGGCTGTCTGTTAAGGGGAACCAAATCCTTGACCTTGGTGTTACAAGGCTGTGCTCTAACCAACTGGGCTAANTTATATTTAAGTCTTTCATCTATTTTGAGTTGCTCTTTGTATCTGGTGTAAGATAAGGGTCTAATTTCAGTCTTCTGAATGTGGATATCCTGTTGTCCCAGCACCATTTATTGGAGAGACTGTCCTTTCCCCTTTTGTATGTTCTTGGTTTCTTTTTCAAAAACCCATTGACTGTAAATGTATGAATTCATTTTGTGGTTCTCTGCTCTGTTCCATTGGTCTATTTGTCTGTTTTTATGCCAGTACCATGCTGTTTTGGTTAATATAGTTATGTAGCATATTTTGAAGACAGGTAATGTGATATCTCAACTTCGTTCCTTTTGCTCAAAATTGCTTTGGCTATTTGGGATATTTCACATTTCCATATGGATTTTAAGACTGTTCTTTACTACTTCTGTAATAAAATGTCTGTGATATATTGATAGGGATTTCATTGAATCTGTAATTCACTTTGGATAGTACAGATATTTTAACAACATTAATTTTTCTAGTCCATAAAAAAGGATAACTTTCCATTTATTTGTTTCTTCACTATTTTTATCAATGTTTGATAGTTTTCAGTGTATCTCCTTGGTTAAATTTATTACTAAGTATTTTATACTTTTTGATGCTATTATAAATGGAATTGTTTTCTTGATTTTTTGGATAGCTCATTGTTACTGTATAGAAATGCTACTGACTTTTATATGTTGATTTTATATCCAGCAACTTCACTGAATTCATTAATTAGTTCTAATGACTTTTTGCATATAGTCCTTAGAGTTTTCTATCTAAAAACCTTATGTTATTTGCAAACAGAAACAATTTCACTTCTTCCTTTCTTATTTGGACACCTTTTATTTCTTTCCCTTGCTTAATTGCTTAGGCTATGACTTACAGTACTATGGTTATTAGAAATGGTGAGAGGTGGCATTATTGTCTTGCTCCTGATTTTAAAGAAAAAACTTTTGACTTTTCACTGTTGAGTATAATGTTAACTGTGGGTTTTTTATATATATAGACCTTATTGTGTTGAGATGCATTCCTTCTATACCTAATTTGTTGAGAGTTTTTATCATAAAAGATGTTGAAATTTGTCAAATGCTTTTTCTGAATCTACTAAGATGATCATTTTTTTTTTCCTTCATTCTGTTAATGTATCACAGTTATTGATTTGTATATATTGAACCATCCTTTCACTCCTGGGATAAATGCCATTTAAAAGGTTTGTTAGATTTCATCAGAGAAGCCATCAGCTCCTGGGTTTTCTTTAATGGGAGACTTATATTACTAAACCAATTTTCTTATTATTGGTCTGCTCAGATTTTATTTCTTCGTGATTTAGTCTTGGTAGGGTGCATATTTCTAGGAATATATCCATTTTTTTCTAGGTTATTAAATTTGTTGGTTATTTCTAGGTTATTCAAT
>NW_007741899.1:6417-10513 GCF_000696425.1 Galeopterus variegatus
TATTTATAACACATTACTTTTAACCATTCATCCACTGATGGACACTTAGGTTGATTTCATATCTTGGCTATTGCAAATAATGCTACAATAAACATGAAAGACGGATATGATGTTTCCTTATGTTTTCTCATTTTTAAATTCCCTGAGTTCTTCAATCATTACTTATATGATATGGTTGCCAGATTCCTCTTTATCCTGGATGCATTAAAGGGTTACAATGGAATGATAAATCTGTGAAGCCCAGACCATGATATAGCACTGCAAATATGGCCTGACCAGAAAAGATCACAGTGGGACTCTCTTCCTTCTGCTGAAACCTACGATGCTACTAATTCACACTCAATTTACATTAACTTTTTAGCACAAGTATCAAATAGAAAATTCAGTCAAATAAAATTCTCATATATTTATGAAATTTAAGCATGGTGTTTTTATCTCACACTTGTATAACTAATTTGAAAAAATAATAATTGCACGATTTCCACCTTTCTAATTTCTTTTAATTCATTTGAACCATTATCTCAGCCTATCAAGGTTCTTTTTTACTCTGACTTTGTTATTCAACATAAAAAAATGAGTTTTCTCTTTCAGTCTTGCTTTCCATGTTCATGAAATACGTTGACATTAATGTTGATCCTCCAAATTTCTGACATAGGTACCCTAAATGAGCCACTCCTGTTCGTTCTCCCCAGACCTACTCCCTTTGTGGCCTGCTCCATAAACTGTTGCAAGTATCCCTACATTTAGTATATTCATAACTCCTACATGTGCCCATAATTTCTCAAAAAATGTTCTAAAAGTCAAAAATGCCTCACTGGAATCAATGCACGCTTTATTCATTGAATTAATCACTGTATTATTAGCTATGAAAAATGAAGGACATGAGATTTATATGAAACAATATGTTATTAGTGAAACTATACTACCTCCTGGAGATCCCAAATGTTTATCAATTATCTCTTCAAAGATACAGTATAGAATTTTTCTAGGGATCAACATTAGTTTGATATTTAGGTTGGCGCCCTCTTTATTTAGGGATTACTTCCTCTTCATGACGTTTTTTGAAATGAGGATAACAACCCCTACCTTAAAGATTTTTGGGGAACCGAAACTGTAATTATGTAAATGATTTAGAAGAGTGTGTAATATAAGAGGCTCCTTATGTTGGCTGATACTACATTTGAGAAGTGAGGCTACAAATATAATTTATTAATATTTTTCTTAATACTCCAAATGCATGGTAATTCATTAATAAATATGTACCATTTTTACAGAGGAAAAATTTCTTTTTTTAATTCAAGATGTATTTTAATTCAAGATGTAGCAAAGACAAGAGCATAATGACAAAACACAGTGTCTTAAGCAAATGAAAATGTACAAAAAATCTTCACATAATTAAAGAAGGGAGAGAGAGAGATTGCATCCAATTAAAAGATCAATAGAGATTTCATTGAAGAATTTCTGCTGAAAAGAAGATCTTGTGCAAAGCTACAAATTAGAAAGTAAATTTACAGCATGATTTATGGAGGCTCTTGAGTGTCAGGAGATAATATGTTGTACTTCATTTAATGGAATTAGGGAATTAGATTTTGATCCCAAGAATACATTTGTGAGACACATATTCATATTAAATGACAGAAACAGGGATGCCATATTACATGTTGCAGCAATCCATGTGATAGTACTCACATCTGCACTGGAAGTGTCACCAATGGAAATTAGGGATCAACTTTCAGAGACATTCCAGCTCAGACTACATGTACTATTTTTTGACATAGGTATAACACAGAAAAGGAGGAGCCAAAAATTATAGCACTTACTAATTATTTATTACAGAGTTTCATGAATTGTATAAAGACATTTTGTGTCAAAGATAAGGATTAGGAGAGTTCTTTGTTGGACAATCAATAGGTATTAATTTAAATATTAAGTGTATGATTTTAAAAGTCCTCAAGTTTTCACTTAACAAAAATATACTCTATAATATCACTAATGCATTTCCAGAACTTCAGAAAAAAATGACAAAGTACAATTTCATAATCTTTCAAACTTTCTTCCTTTGTATATGAATCCTCATTCTTAATTCTTCTAACCATCATCAGTCCTAAGTCTTCAATATTTAATAACAAAGAATAAACAAAAATAGAAACACCTGGTTTTACTCCTAAGTTTATGTCTCTTTATCTAAGTACCCTTAGATAAAGTAAATAAATTATTTTTATTTTATCATCTATAAAAATTGCAAAACATTTTTAATACCTAGCACAGAAATAGTATTGCTAACGAACTGTCTTGCCCTATATAAAAGCTCTTTGATTATTATTATTATTATTAATTTACATATAATTATACAAGGTGGGGGGTACAGTGTGATATTTTGAGACATCTCTCCAATGTCTAATGATCAAAGCAAGCTAATTAGCATATCTATTACCTCAAACATTTATCATTTTTTTGGGTTGGGAACATTCAAAATTCTCTCTTATAGCTATTTAATAACTACACCCGCATCATAGTGCTATGAACACTAGAACTTATTCCTCCTATCTAGCTAAAATCTTTTAGCCAACCTCTCCATACCCCCTCTCACCTACCCCTCCCAGCCTTTAGTAATCACAATTCTACTTTCTACTTCTATGAAATTGACTTTTTTAGCTTCCACATCTGAGTGAGAATATGCTATATTTGTCTTTCTGTGCCTGGCTCATTTCATTTAACATAACGTCCTCCAGGCTTGTCCATGTTGCCTTGTATGACAGGATTTCATTCATTTTATGGCTGAATAGTATACCATTGTGTATTTATAACACATTACTTTTAACCATTCATCCACTGATGGACACTTAGGTTGATTTCATATCTTGGCTATTGCAAATAATGCTACAATAAACATGAAAGACTGATATGATGTTTCCTTATGTTTTCTCATTTTTAAATTCCCTGAGTTCTTCAATCATTACTTANACTGAGTATTGAAAAATTATTAATTGGGTGTCCTGTATCTTGTCTGACAAACCAAGGTCGAAGTGAATATATTTGATTAGCAGTTAGACATGAGCTCCATTGGGTTAGGAAAAATAAAGATTAAAGCTATATAGTTACAGTCATCGATAGTTACTAAGTTGCACATGTGCATAGAGGTATTGCTGCCTGCCAGGCTCTGTGTTAGATACTGCAGAGAGATGAAAGTTGAAACAAATTAATAGATAAAATCTAGGAATCAAAATGTATAGCCAAAGCAAGAAAGCATTTAGAGAAACACTGATTTTTGGAAGCACTTTAAAATGGTGAGAAATGGCCACAAAGTCAGAAGAAGGAAAGATTTAAGGCTTCATACAAAACTGGTGTTGATATTATATAAAATTTAGGGAGCATGTTGGCAAAGCCAAATGCCTCATAATATTAATGAAGATGAGGCCCAAAGAAAGGTTATTACATTTGGAGTTTATCTACTATGGTAGAATGTTGCCTGAAGACAGTAACTCATTGTGCTGCTGTGACCAAAATATTCCAGCAACATTAAGTACATTTACAACCTTAAGCACATTTTTTTTTCTCTCCTTAAATAAAACGGCTATGGGATCCTGCATCTGAATATGTAGGTGAAGGCTTGTAGAAAGTCAAGGACAAAGACCTAGTGATTTAAAAATAATTACACTAAGAACAAATGTTTAAATATTTTTTCTTTGTTTCTTTGTTTTTAATGCAGAAAGACAGATACTAAAAATCTAGTAAATGTTAAAGAAGGTATAGTGACTATGTAGTGAAGAAACTTAAAACTTATCTGTATTAGTTTTCTATTATTGCACATTGCCAAAAATGAAGAAGCTTAAAACAACTCCCATTTGTGATAATTTTAACTTCACCTTCTCCATCCCTTAATAGAACATTAATTTCATGAAGGCATGGGTTTTGTCTAATTAAACATAAACTGGTTAATCTCGACCGAAAGCTCCATGTATAGTAATATTTATTGGGAAAGGGAAGGGGACTTACACTCTGAAAAAAATTATGAAGCTGTTATTAGAGATTTAAAAAAAAAAACTATATTGAGGGATCATATCTGTTAAGTACGTTAATTCCAATATTTTTGTGC
>NW_007741899.1:12125-15990 GCF_000696425.1 Galeopterus variegatus
TGTGTGTGTGTGTGTGGTGTGTGTGGTGTGTGTGTGGTGTGTGTGTGTGGTGTGTGTGTGTGTGTCGTGTGTGCGTGGTGTGGGTGTGTGTGGTGTGTGTGTGGTGTGTGCGTGGTGTGTGTGTGTGGTGTGTGTGGTGTGTGCATGGTGTGTGTGTGTGTGGTGTGTGTGGTGTGTGTGTGTGTATGGTGTGTGTGTGGGGGGGGTGTGTGTGTGTCTGTGGTGTGCGTGTGTGTGTGTGTGGTATGTGTGGTGTGTGTGTGTGTGTGGTGTGTGTGTGGTGTGTGTGTGTGTGTGTGTATTGCTCACATCCACCTTTTAAGATAAGTGCTGTCAACATTCTCATTTTACAGCTGGGAGAAATGGAGCTAAGAATATTTAAGTAATATTCTCAAATACATAAGCAGTCAATAGTGAAATTAATTTTAAGTCTGCAACTGATTTCTATTAAAAAAGTTTTTGGCATTTTATCCTTTGTGTAGCAGATGATACACTTTCACATTTATTGCTTTTAGTAGTATTTATAGCTCAGAAAAGACAGTTTGAAATATGGGTGTGTGTGTATACATATATAGTGTAGGTGAAACCAGTTAGAACCCATATTTCCTGACTTCTGGTTCTGTTTTCTGGTTATATTGATATCACTCTCTCTCTCTCTCTCTCTCTCTCTCTCTATATATATATATATGTATGCACATAATCACATGATTCATAGATGTGTATATTTCTGCATTTATTTTGTTTACTGCTTGTACTCATGCAGGACATTCTCTACTTATTTTAGGGTGTTGAAAATAAGTCTACTCTGCACTAATTAGTCTACTAGGAGCATAAATTAGCAATGTTGTTCAATGAATTGATATAAATAGAGATTTGTGAGCAGTAGGTAGCATTCTTCATGGATGTTATAAGTAATATTAATGATGCAATCCTTTTTGTTTACAAGGATGAATATTGTCACTATTCAACTCACCTCAGCCAACATTAATTGGATGTTTTTCATATAAAAGACAATGCATTTGGCCTGCGGAGATCTACTGCCCTCAGTGGACCAGTAAAAATCCAGTAAGAGGTCAGAAACATTTGTAAATTATTTTTTTGTACATAGCAAAAATAAAGTTCACTAAGGAAGGAGCCCTGAACTCCAATTGAGTTTATTGGGGAAGGCATGACAAAGATTATTATATATCAGCTAGATCTTGATCTTGGGGAATTTCAACAGTTAATGAAGAAGATCCCAGGCAGAGGGTAAAGTCCATTCAAAAGCACAAAAGTGAGTTAAATATAAAACATTCATGCAATAATAAATAGTTTAGTTTCCTTTTTTCTTTTGAATACATGAAAGTCTGAGAGAGATGATAAAACCAAAAGAATCAAACGAGTCAAAATTAGGAAGACCTTCAAAAATATTAGATTGACATTTCTGTTTAATCTTGTAGGTAATGGGAATACAGTCAACATTTTTCCAGTAGGACAGTTAGATAATCAGATTCAAGTTTTACAGAGTTAACCCCAGATATGAAGTAAAAAACAGATTGAAGAAAAATAGGGTATAGAATTGAATCAAGATTAAACAGGAGGCTATTAAAAATAATATTTTTGTAATACATGTGATCCATACATCTATTACTTTTTGATTTGCAAATGATAGGCTCAGAGAATTTTAAGATAGATACCTGATATTTGGTGAGAATCAAACTGGTTAGAACACATATTTCCTAACTTCTAGTTCTGTTTCCTGATTACGTTGATACCACTTTCTCCTCAAATACTCATTTTGAGCAATTTCAAACTCTCTTTGGTGTCTGAGTAATGTAACAGCTGTCTTAGAATACAGACATGAGGTTGTTATGTTATTACCCTAAGGATCCAGAAAAGCCCCGATTCTGTCTTGCCACTCAGAATTTCTCCACGTGAATTTCCTCAAGTAGAGAGTTACTGGCAAGGAAAAGTGGCCAAATGAGAATAAAGCGACTGCTTTATTAATAGTTAAACTGGCAGTTCTGAGAGAGATGATAAAACCAAAAGAATCAAACGAGTCAAAATTAGGAAGACCCTCAAAAATATTTGATTGACATTTCTGTTTAATCTTGTAGGTAATGGGAATACAGTCAACATTTTCCCAGTAGGACAGTTAGATAATCAGATTCAAGTTTTACAAAGTTAACCCCAGATATGAAGTAAAAAACAGATTGAAGAAAAATAGGGTATAGAATTGAATCAAGATTAAACAGGAGGCTATTAAAAATGATATTTTTGAAATACATGTGATCCATACATCTATTACTTTTCTGATTTGCAAATGATAGGCTCAGAGAATTTTAAGATAGATACCTGATATTTGGTGAGAATCAAACTGGTTAGAACACATATTTCCTAACTTCTAGTTCTGTTTCCTGATTACGTTGATACCACTTTCTCCTCAAATACTCATTTTGAGCAATTTCAAACTCTCTTTGGTGTCTGAGTAATTTAACAGCTGTGTTAGAATACAGACATGAGGTTGTTATGTTATTACCCTAAGGATCCAGAAAAGCCCCGATTCTGTCTTGCCACTCAGAATTTCTCCACGTGAATTTCCTCAAGTAGAGAGTTACTGGCAAGGAAAAGTGGCCAAATGAGAATAAAGTGACTGCTTTATTAATAGTTAAACTGGCAGTCAATAGCCCCCTTGTAGAAATCTGTAACTGAAGAATTGAAAACTGTGTCTCAGAACTCAGCAAGGCTTTCTTTTCCCCCTGCTCACCATCTCACCTTCTTCCACAAATTGCTGATCAGATCTTAAGTCCACCAAACCAATTACAAGAAAGGTGGTAGTGGAAGAAAAAAAATCCTCGTGTTGATCTATTTATCTGTTTACTTCACAGGAAACAGGAGAGCTGTACTTTTCTGACATTTAAGTCACAGCAACATCATCCACTACCCTAGTACTGCCCAATTAATATCTTGAGTCTAACCAATTACATTAGCAATGACTCTTTCCCTTGAAAGGAAAAGTAGAGAAAGTAGGGAAAGGGGAAGAAGTATGGGGAATGGGGATAAATGCCACTTTCTCTGACTTTTGTCACTAGAATATATGGAAGCTAACTATTAGTCAGGGTTTTCCAGAGAACCAGTAAAAATGTGTATCGAACACACACACACATACATGTATTTATGTATATATGTATGATATTGGGTTGGAGAGAAAGAGAGAGAATGGAAGAGAGAGATTCATGATAAGAAATTTATTTATGTAAGTACGGAGACTTACATTTAAAAATTTGCAGTCTGTGAGCTGGAGACCCAGGATAGTGTCGTTTCACTCTGAATGCCTGTATGCTTGCAAATCAAGAAGAGCCAGTTTTTCAGTTCAAGTCAGAAGGCAGGAAAAGATCAATGTTTCAGGTCAAGGTAGTCAAGCAAGAGTTTAACTTATTTGTTCTATTCAGGTCTTCAGTTGTTTAACTTATTTGTTCTATTCAGGTCTTCAGTTGATTGAACGAAGCCCACTCTCAACAGGAAGGGCAATCTACTTTACTCAGTCCACCAATTAAAATGTTAAGCTCATTTAAAAACACCCTTACAGACACGCTGAAAATAGTATTTGACTAAATATCAGGGCACCTTGTGGCCCAGTCAAAATTACACAGAAAATTAACAATTGTGGTAGCTTTTTGAATTAAGCTGGATATCTGAGAGGCCTTGTAAATTTCTTCTCTCGTATCCTAAAATTAAATCAGTTCCTAACTGCAGTGGATTGAATGTTCCCCCAAACTCACTGCAGCTAAATCCCCACTTTTTGAGGGTGGGAAATATTATTATGGTAATTGAAAGGTGAGGTCTTGAAGAGGTGATTAGATTGTGAGGACCATGCCAGAGTGAA